>NC_138299.1:151173563-151191063 GCF_965601325.2 Salmo salar
TTATCATACATTCCCATCTGACACACACACACCTCTTTAAAACACACACAAGCACACAACAAACTCACGGAAGAGACTAAGAAAGTTAGTTTCACTGGCTTGGCTCTGACTCTGAGCTACTGTTATACTGTTGATGTCGACTGGTGGACACCAAGGTTCTCCAACCCTGTTCCTGGAGAGATACCATTCTCTAGGTTTATCTCTCCAACCCTGTTTCTGGAGAGATACCATTCTCTAGGTTTATCTCTCCAACCCTGTTTCTGGAGAGATACCATTCTCTAGGTTTATCTCTCCAACCCTGTTTCTGGAGAGATACCATTCTCTATGTTTATCTCTCCAACCCTGTTCCTGGAGAGATACCATTCTCTAGGTTTATCTCTCCAACCCTGTTCCTGGAGAGATACCATTCTCTATGTTTATCTCTCCAACCCTGTTCCTGGAGAGATACCATTCTCTAGGTTTATCTCTCCAACCCTGTTTCTGGAGAGATACCATTCTCTAGGTTTATCTCTCCAACCCTGTTTCTGGAGAGATACCATTCTCTATGTTTATCTCTCCAACCCTGTTCCTGGAGAGATACCATTCTCTATGTTTATCTCTCCAACCCTGTTCCTGGAGAGATACCCTTCTCTAGGTTTATCTCTCCAACCCCGGCTGTAACTAATCTACCTCAGTTAATAAACCAGCTTATTATTAAAATCAGGTGTTCTAGGTTAGGGTTCGAGTGAACATCTACAGGAACAAGGTTGGAACAGGAACAAGGTTGGAGAGCCCTGGTGGAGACTGACTAATAGATTGGTGGAGACTGACTCTGACTAATAGATTGGTTGAGATAACTGACTGACTAATAGATTGGTGGAGACTGACTCTGACTAATAGATTGGTTGAGATAACTGACTGACTAATAGATTGGTGGAGACTGACTCTGACTAATAGATTGGTGGAGACTGACTCTGACTAATAGATTGGTGGAGACTGACTGAATAATAGATTGGTGGAGACTGACTGAATAATAGATTGGTGGAGACTGACTGAATAATAGATTGGTGGAGACTGACTGACTCTAAATACAGGTATCTGTGATTTGATATAAGATCTAATCATTTAATAATATAGAAAAACTCTCATGTAGACAGATACATAATATTTGCAATATATAATATTTATACAAACATAAAAATACAAAATATATTCAACACAAGGATCTTAAGTGGAAAACAATGACTAAAGAATGGTGCTGGTGATTCTAGGGGTGCTGTCAGTACGACAGAATGGTGTTCAACATTTCATTCAAACGGAAACAGTACTGAACAACCCGCAGAAAAACAGTGTGATTATTGTGTGAGATTGTATGGTGCTACGCATGTTTAGCGATTTCAAATAGTCACACCCTTAATGAACAGGCCACAGTTCGTCACAATCACCAAAACGGGAGCGAACGTACCTCAAAGGCTGTCTAAGAATGGTGAGCACCGTTTTGAGGAAACGTGTCGTTCAGTACAAACCGTCACGCAACTTAGCAAACGTTGAATCGAATTGAACGCACCCCTAGTCTCAGTTATTAGTCCCAGCTCAGATGTCACCCATGTGGATAACTGCATCAGATGAGCTGTTAACCGGTGACATGTGATCCTGGAGCCCCTCCTCCATCCTGAAGACTCTGTGGCTCAACTGGTCTCTGCTGATGTTCCAGAGCATTAGAGACCCCAGGATCATGGACAGAAGAGCGACAGATACCCTCCCTGTCTGATTATCCTCCATGTCCTCAATGGTGATGATGGTGTGATTGTTGTTCACTTCAGACCCAGGGACACGACCAGGGCCTGTTCTCCAGTTGTTGTTGTTGTTCTGGCAGGGTTCTGCTGGGTGAATTCTGGCCCTGAGTCTGAAGTGTCTCCTCACACTCCAGAGGACCACAACCCCCAGCAGCACAGAAAGCACAGCCACAGATATCTGCAGGACCAGTAGAGTCTTTGTGGGCTGCAGGATGTAGGCAGCCTCTGTCCTGGTGTAGAGTCGACCTTTGACCTCCTCCAGACTCTGGCAGGTGTACCGACCAGCGTCTGAAGCTACGGCACTCCCTATCAACAAGTCCTGGCTCAACATCTGGTACCTGTCTCTCAGCTGGAGGGGCTCCCTTGCAAAGTGCCAGCTCACCTGTGCCAGGTTGGATGCTGGTTGACACGGCAGGTGGACGGAGCTCCCAATATTAAATGGTAATGGAAGTGGCTTCATAGGGACTGAAAACAACACAATGGGGAGTCACTGAATGTCCTTAACTTGGCATGTAGCCTACTTCATGTTGGTACATCACAGTATTTCACTAGTTGAGAAATAAACCTACGTGATTGGGGGCACATCGAGGCATCCGCATGAATAAGGCTTTGGTACAAGTTCCTGAAAGATAAAGAAACAGCTACTGTTATTCGAAGGACATTTGAAATCATATTTGTTCCAATAGTACACTCTGACTCTAGTGGTTACTCTAGAGTGAGAGTGTTGTAGAGTTTAGCAGCATCCTACCTGGAGTCAGTGGGTAAGTTGTGGACAGATGAGCAGGCTGCTGAGGTGGTGTCCCAGGCACAGTAGGGATCTCTGGCCAGGATACAGTCCAGACAGGACCCATACCGACCACAGTCCCTAACTGGAATCTGGACCACTCCAGACTCTGAGCCTGCATAGAGCTGTCCCTGGAGAAAAACACACACTGATTACTAAACCACCAGTGTTAGCTTCTCATTGGATGACCTGGTGCCATTCATCTTCAACAAGCAGGTATGCTAGTGGTTAGAGCGTTGGACTAGTACCCGAAAGGTTGCTGGATCGAATCCCCGAGCTGACAAGGTAAAAATCTGTCGTTTTGCCCCTGAACAAGGCAGTTAACCCACTGTTCCCTGGTAGGCCTTCATTGTAAATAAGAATTTGTTTTTAACTGGCCTGCCTAGTTAAATAAAAAATATATACTCATAACGTTTTGCACTAAATGTGTTACCGTGCCAGAGGAGAGACGCAGCACTTTGATTGGCTCCAGAGTTTGGAACACCTGGATCTCTTGGATGATGACTGTGTCACCAGCAGCGTACTGCACAGCCTTCTGCACCGTGCCCTCCTCTGTCAGGGAGCAGGACACTTCAGTTACTCTCTAGAGCCAACACTGACATTGATTGATTGTCTTTGTCAGAAAATAATTCTCATATATACACACAGTACATGAATACATATATAGACAGTAATAATCACTGCCACAAGCACAGAACAATGTGAATTGGGATGATAAAGGGCTGTCAATTGTCAGCACCTGTTCCAATAAACATAACGTGGTGGATTTCTCCATCCACGGCCATGACTCGGTCCACAACAATCACTGACAACTTGGCTCCCCTCTGCAGCACCAGTGGACCCCCGGTCAGTGGAGGCACTGCTCCCTCCATGAGTGGCTGGTCACGGACGAACTGTAGCGTCTTGTCAGGGAGGTCCAGCGAGTGAACAATCCCGAGGTCCCGCACAGCATTGTTCATACACTTCAACAACAACACGACCAGAGAGTTGATGAGACCTTTCACATATACTGTAGGTCTAGAATTATGACGGAAGCACTCTTGAAACTAAGCCTGTGTTCCAAATAGCCCCCTATTCCCTATATAGTGCATTCCTTTTTACCAGGGCTCATAGGGTTCTGTTCAAAAGTAGTACACTTCGTACAGTAGGGAATAGGATACCATTTGGGATTCAGCCTGAGCGTATTTGCCACATTTGATGAAGTGTTTTGGACAATAATTGTGCACTGTAGAGGAACATAGGTACAATACTGTCACATGACACTTATGTCTGGAAGAAGTTAATCAATGATCATTTAATTGAATCATCTATATAAGTCATGTTATTACTCACTGCTCCAGGTCGTGGGACAGGCTCCTCTCTGGTGTGGGTTACCCACCTTGTTTCTGACTCCATTGTCACCGGAGTCATATACCTACCCTCAGCGAAGACTTTCCCAATGTCAGCCACGCTGAACGCACACACAGTAGAGAGATCCGATGTGGTTCTGTAATCATCAAAACACCATTTATTATTCCAACATCACTTCAGAATCCCTACAACTGATCATTATTTTACAGATTTGACAGTATAGAATTTCTGCTGGACTGTACTAATAAAGAAATGTTAGAACTCACGTCTGCGGGCTGAAAACAGCGTAAAACACGCTCTTCCTCCAATCCTGGTCTTTCAGGAGGAAGATATCCTGAATGATGGCTGGCAGGCTAGGTTCCAGGGGCACCGGGCAGTCAAGACGGGCCTTCAGGAAGGACGTCCACTTTTGCTGTAAGGTCCTCTGACCACCCATATCCCCCTGCACACCAACAACAGAGAGGGAGACATGCTCGGTGTCAGTGTCGACCATAGTATTAGGAATTAGAACACTAGAACAGACATGAACATTCTTTCAGTTTAAGAGCATTTTATAAGTACCTTGCAGACCCGTGCCACACGAGATACCCTGATCTGGTCTGGCAGGTCAAACTCCATGGCCTCCTCACTAAAGAACATATAGACTTTATCGTCATCCCCATCGAGGTTGTTAATGCTCTCGGGGACAACGTCCAACTGTACGAAGGAGGGCTCTGGAAAAAGACAGGGTTCAGTTTTCTCACAGAGACTGAAACCAGACTTGGGATCCATTATTTAAGGCATATTGAATAAAGAAATACATTTAAAATGGCTGTATGTCTCTGTGGAACGTACACATTCAGGTGTCTGTTTAGCTATGCATCAACACATTGTCACAGTATTCTGTGGTTGACAGTGAGTAGTACATTTAAAACAGAGCGGTTGGAGCTTACTGTTAAGCCAGGACTGTCTGTGTTCGGTCCTGATAGCTGGGAAGGAATGACGCTGCAACACCTGCTCAGTACCCAGGAAGTTGACCGCTGTGGCTGAATATAGTTCTGTCCCTGATAGATGATTAACAATGACAATCATCAGAACTGAAATAATAAAGACTAAAAAAGTGAATGAAGTTAATCAGTAATGTATTTCACATCACTAACAACTTTCAGTGTGGGTCCACTTTTTTCAACACTTTATGTATAGTTGTTTTATTTATAATAGTGGTTGCACAATTCTACTACTCCGTCCTTGTGGGGAGGTACTGGAGATATCAGAAAGCAGCTGTACTCACCAACCATGACCGAGGTTGACCTCTGGAAGGGGTCAAAGGGAACTTTCCCTCGCCCCTCTTCCTTCTTCCCTTCCAGGGTCAACGTTCCGTTTGCGTAGGTCTGTTGGAGAACACAATGCATGTTTGGTTGCGATGTGGAGGTGTACATTAAGGCTGTGATCTATAACCACTGAAAGGTGGTTGGGACGCCTCACAGAAAGACAGAGGGTTGGTGTGCTACATATGTCTGCAGTTAGTTCAGTGTAAACAACCAGAATATGACAACGGTCCACAGTCACATGATATGTAGTGTGAAACAACAGGTGTCCTGTCCAGGTTATACTCACCATATAGTCACATGTGGGGTTGTATGCGCTGGTCCCACACACCAACATCCTACCATCGTGGAGAGTCTGAAGTGTCTTGATGTAGTTTTGACAGTCCATCTGGAATAGGATAAGATTGGAACGGTCATGTGGTTTGTTTCTATCAGTATACTGCTTCAGAGAGTTCTCTGAGAGGAGAGATGATCCATCCTACAATCCACTTACTGAATCTTTTCCCTTCCTCTCGCAGGACGTTTTCTGCTCCTCTGAGACCTGCCAGTAGACCTGTAGCAACAGACAGCTTCACATTAACATACAGCAGGCTCTGAGACCTGCCAGTAGACCTGTAGCAACAGACAGCTTCACATTAACATACAGCAGGCTCTGAGACCTGCCAGTAGACCTGTAGCAACAGACAGCTTCACATTAACATACAGCAGGCTCTGAGACCTGCCAGTAGACCTGCAGCAACAGACAGCTTCACATTAACATACAGCAGGCTCTGAGACCTGCCAGTAGACCTGTAGCAACAGACAGCTTCACATTAACATACAGCAGGCTCTGAGACCTGCCAGTAGACCTGTAGCAATAGACAGCTTCACATTAACATACAGCAGGCTCTGAGACCTGCCAGTAGACCTGTAGCAACAGACAGCTTCACATTAACATACAGCAGGCTCTGAGACCTGCCAGTAGACCTGTAGCAACAGACAGCTTCACATTAACATACAGCAGGCTCTGAGACCTGCCAGTAGACCTGCAGCAACAGACAGCTTCACATTAACATACAGCAGGCTCTGAGACCTGCCAGTAGACCTGTAGCAACAGACAGCTTCACATTAACATACAGCAGGCTCTGAGACCTGCCAGTAGACCTGTAGCAATAGACAGCTTCACATTAACATACAGCAGGCTCTGAGACCTGCCAGTAGACCTGTAGCAACAGACAGAATCCATTAACATACAGCAGGCTCTGAGACCTGCCAGTAGACCTGTAGCAACAGACAGATTCCATTAACATACAGCAGGCTCTGAGACCTGCCAGTAGACCTGTAGCAACAGACAGAAACCATTAACATACAGCAGGCTCTGAGACCTGCCAGTAGACCTGCAGCAACAGACAGATTTCCATTAACATACAGCAGGAATACTCTACAGACCAGACAATACTGTATGGATGTATTGACATACAAGACCTTGATTAGACTGAGTTCCTTACCCCAGACTTTTTCGAGGAGATATCCTCAAGGTCCAGAGCGTATACGGCGTCTCGAGCACCAACGACAAGGATACCCAGGTCCTCTCTCAATGTCATCGTTGAATAGTTTGAAATGCCATTCTCTCTGAAAATCTTAGCATCTGAACAGAAGAACAATATGATAACACTTTACTTAGAGTGGTTGTATGTAGCATTTATAAAACATGCTCTATGTTTAAATACTTTAAAATATTGTTTAAATTCTTCATAGGGTTCTCCCGTGGGGACAGCCAAAGAACCCTTTTGGATGGCTTTGGATCATATTAGATGCTTTATATTGAGAAAAAAACATTACACTAAGCTGCCATATAAGCCTAACTTTAGTTGAGTGGAAAATATGCATTTCTCTACATGCAAAGATGTAAACAGATACTGGAGAGAGATAATGGCTTACTGTCATATTGTATGGTCTTCCTAGGGATGCTGGCGAACACTTCACCCAGGACCAGGGGTATAAGGACCAGGAACAGGCCCAAGAAAACCCTCAGGGAAGCGAGAGGAGCCATGATGGTCCTCTTGTCAGCAGCTGTCAATGCTCAATGCAACACACTTGCTCAATGTTCAATGCAACACAGAATTCTAAAATGTAAATGTAAATGTAATTCTCTTAATGTTGGCGTTGGGCTGCTGTTTATATAGGATTGACTGTGTGATGTCATAATGCGGGTAATGAGATGTTGATTATGACATCAAACTGTACACTACAGTGGATGATGGAATGGATCCACAGTCTGAGCATATTGCTTTCCTTTTTTGGCTGCTATTATAATTGTCTCAACTAGATCACCCTCACACACACACAAAACTGTGTAATGATCTGGACAGATTGACCAAAGCTTTTGGATTCCATTTAAAATATACAAGTGTTTATCCTGAAACATGTCCCATATGGTTTAATGGTGGAATGTTGAATTACTCCAGTATTCTAAACTGTGCATTGTTTGGTCAGCTACAATAGAATTTTCAGGAGTAGAGTTGGACTACACATTCTAAGACTGATGACACAATGTACAATCTACATGCCGAGCCAATGCCAGTGTCATCCATAGAAATATAATCTAGATTGTATTTCTATGTTGTCACCCTCCTCAAATCATAATGACTGTACTAGTGATCTTGTTGTCCCTCAAATACCCTGATTTTTCCACCACATACATGGAAGCTCACCCCTAAATCAGCCATTACTTCTGACACAGCAACCCTTATAACATTGTGCTCTATTGAAATTAAATGTAGTTTATGTGTGTGTGTGGTGTGTGAGTGTGCGTGTGTTTGTGCATACGAACTACTATGAGTGTATGAGTGTGTGTAAGTGTGTATGTGTGAGTGTGTGTACTGTGTAAGGGTGATACATGGTCTGTCTAAGGGTGGGAGACAGGGCTACGGCCGTAAATCCACCCAGCCGTTGCCGTGGTGATTTGCTTTTTCTGGGAAACCATAAACATCCTGACGGAGCGACACGCTGCCCTCTGAACGTGGGAAGTGGCCAGTGTGTAGCCAGTGTGTAGCCAGTGTGTGTTTGTGTGTGTGTTGGAGTGCTCAAGAGCATCCTCTTGAGAGCAAGATATCTGATTGGCTGATGTGAGCACACAGGTCTAAGAGATCGTTCCTCCGGGTCACTCCATTGGCTGTGTGGGCCGGTGGGAGGGGTTAGAGCTAACGGGCAATTATCCCGTCTAATCCAGAACATTGTTCAACATGAACACAAATTAACTATCAGTGGGGCCTATGGCCACAATGGACTCCCCCAAACCTCCGAGTAACACTACAAATAAGTATCTGTAGAATCAATTTAAACCGCACCACATACTGCTACATGTACTGTGTCTGTATTATAGATACAGTGTTATTGATCAAGTATGTCACGTGATGCTGTTGTGGTAGAGTTATAGAGGATCTTCCCTCTTGGGGAGGGGTGTGTGGACACACTGGACACATGACTTGAACAGGTAATGGAACTGTACTGCGGGAAAGTGAGCGTTATATTGAGTATCGTGGGAGGCCTCTACCCCTAATTGTGTGAAAAATGGTTGTTCTTTGCCCATTTAGGTGGTTGGTCCAGATTTTCTACACTTAATAATTGATTTAGGATCAGGTTTTCCTACCGTGGTGCTGACCTTTACTAAAGGAAGCTTACTGACAAACCTAACCCTGGACCAGAGATGTCTATACCTACCAGGGCTGTAGATACAGGATACATTTTCATTTTACTAGGCAATTCAGTTAACAAATTCTTATTTTCAATGACAGCCTGGGGGTAGAACAACAGAACAACAAATGTATACCTTGTCAGCTCGGGGATTCGATCCAGCAACCTTTCGGGTACTAGTCCAACGCTCTAACCACTAGGCTACCTGCTTGTTGAAGATGAATGGCACCAGGTCATCCAATGAGAAGCTAACACTGGTGGTTTAGTAATCAGTGTGTGTTTTTCTCCAGGGACAGCTCTATGCAGGCTCAGAGTCTGGAGTGGTCCAGATTCCAGTTAGGGACTGTGGTCGGTATGGGTCCTGTCTGGACTGTATCCTGGCCAGAGATCCCTACTGCCACCCCATAATTGATATGTTCCAGTAAGTCCCATCTAGAATGAGAGTCCCCTCTCTCCTCTCCTCTCCTCTCCAGGGAGAGACCTGATGAGCAGATATTGTTGTAGACCTGTCATTGGCTCAGTCTCCCCAGGCTGTCTACTAGAAGAGGAGGATAAGAACCTCCCCTGATGTGGAACACACACACCTCATGCTCTATTTTTTACCCTTGTGGTGTGTGTGTGTGTGTGTGTGTGTAACAGTAATGTGGTGATGATATTAAAATCCTATTAATCCATTAGCACCATCTCTCCCTCCCTCCCTCCTCCCCCCTCCCCATCTCTCCCTCCCTCCTCCCCCCTCCCCATCGTCTCCCTCCCTCCTTCCCCCTCCCCATCGTCTCCCTCCCTCCCTCCTTCCCCCCTCTCCATCGTCTCCCTCCCTCCCTCCTTCCCCCCGTCTCTCTCCCTCCCTCCCCGTCGTCTCTCTCCCTCCTTCCTTCCCCCCACCCCGTCATCTCTCTCCCTCCTTCCTTCCCCTCTCCCCGTCGTCTCTCTCCCTCCTTCCTTCCCCCTCCCCATCGTCTCCCCCCTCCCCATCGTCTGTCTTTCCTGTGGCTCAGTTGGTAGAGCATGGTGTTTGCAACGCCAGCATGGTGTGTATGCATTCACTACTGTAAGTCGCTCTGGATAAGAGCGTCTGCTAAATGACTAAAATGTAAATGTAAAAAATGTCTCCTTCCTTCCCCATTCTCTCCCTCCTTTCTTGTGGAAACATCTTCTTTGACCCACACTCTTCAGCATTTCCTTCAAGCACACACAGAGGAATAGATTCAGCTGGTCTAAATATCACAGAGGCATAGATTCACCTGGTCAAAATATCACAGAGGAATAGATTCAGCTGGTCTAAATATCACAGAGGAATAGATTCAGCTGGTCTAAATATCACAGAGGAATAGATTCAGCTGGTCTAAATATCACAGAGGAATAGATTCAGCTGGTCTAAATATCACAGAGGAATAGATTCAGCTGGTCTAAATATCACAGAGGAATAGATTCAGCTGGTCTAAATATCACAGAGGAATAGATTCAGCTGGTCTAAATATCACAGAGGAATAGATTCAGCTGGTCTAAATATCACAGAGGAATAGATTCAGCTGGTCTAAATATCACAGAGGAATAGATTCAGCTGGTCTAAATATCACAGAGGAATAGATTCAGCTGGTCTAAATATCACAGAGGAATAGATTCAGCTGGTCTAAATATCACAGAGGAATAGATTCAGCTGGTCTAAATATCACAGAGGAATAGATTCAGCTGGTCTAAATATCACAGAGGAATAGATTCAGCTGGTCAAAATATCACAGAGGAATAGATTCAGCTGGTCTAAATATCACAGAGGAATAGATTCAGCTGGTCTAAATATCAGGGGGAAAAAAACATGCAAACAAAACTGACCAAACCTGATTCAACCAATCGTATTCTTGATGAGTAGAACATTAATTGAATTAGAAGTTAGTGCTGGTCTGGAACAAAAGTGTGCACACCTTGTGGTTCTTCAGGGCCAAGAAAGTACACTGACTTACAGATAAGCTCGATCAGAAACCACGATTTGTGTTTCTAATGTTGTCTGCAACAAGAGGAAACGTAACACCAGCTCACTGTGTGGCCCAACTCAGGGATTAACAGATAAAAAGTCAGGGAAACTAAAGATAATTCAGTCGGATGTTATCAACTGAAAATATACCATTACCACTGTTTATGTCTGACGAGTAGAATAGGACTCATTCTTAACGCTGGACATTAAGATACATAGCAAGACCTTGTATGAATGAAAAACAATCAAACAAACACAACAAACCAGGATTTCTAAGGTTCATTTCTAACCAGAGCAGATTTGGAGACTGAGATATGAAGGGAGAACAGAATAGCGAGGGAACCAGGGAGGCAGTTCACGGTATTTGGGGATCTTGAAAACAAACAGGACATGCCAACAGAATGTAATCCACCTACTGCATCATTTGCCTGCCATAGACACCAGACAAATAGGCCCCCTCCTCTGATGGTGAAAACTCTTTCCCCCATCTTTGTTCTGTCACATTCTCCATCTCCCCCTCTCTCTCTCTCATTTACTCTCACATTTACCTTGTCCTCCCCATCTCTCTCTTGTTAACCATTAGTCCCCTTTATCCCTCTTTCTCACCCATCTGTCCCCTCTCCTCCTCCCTTCATCCTTCCCCTCCCTCCCTCCCCTCTGGTCCAGGTGTCTGTTCTGCTAAAATCCAATCCCCTCTCCTTTTAAACCCATTCTTCCATTTCACTCCCCTTCTGCAATACTGCAGCACACAAACTCACTCCTCCTTCTGTGTGCTCTCTCCACACATACGAATGCACGCACGCACGCACGCACGCACACACACACACTCTCTCTCTCTTTCACCCCTCCTCCCATGTGCTTTCCAAACACTCACCCCTCCTCCCATGTGCTCTCTCCACACACACACACGCACACCTCCCTCCCCATATACACACCGACACACAATCTCTCCCCTCCTCCCCCTATCTTTTTCCATCAGAGCCTCTCCAGGGTCATTACTGAGCTGAAAGAGAGAGACACACACACAAACACCAGCAGAGCCTGGGGTTTAACTAAAACTGACCCTCCAATCACACTGGGGTTTAACTAAAACTGACTCTCCAATCACACTGGGGTTTAACTAAAACTGACCCTCCAATCACACTGGGGTTTAACTAAAACTGACCCTCCAATCACACTGGGGTTTAGCTAAAACTGACCCTCCAATCACACTGGGGTTTAGCTAAAACTGACCCTCCAATCACACTGGGGTTTAGCTAAAACTGACCCTCCAATCACACTGGGGTTTAACTAAAACTGACCCTCCAATCAAACTGGGGTTTAACTAAAACTGACCCTCCAATCACACTGATAAATACCACTAGAATAGTATATTGGCTAGGTCAGTCTGATGTCTGTGTGTAATGGCTCAGAGTTGAAGTGTGTATATAGTATAAATAGGTCAGACCCAGGGAGAGATATCTCCTGATCCAGGGCCTGTCTTTACAACACATACAAACACTCATTATGGAAAGAAACCAGATATCTCCTGATCCAAGGCCTGTCTTTACAACACATACAAACAGTCATTATGGAAAGAAACCAGATATCTCCTGATCCAGGGCCTGTCTTTACAACACATACAAACAGTCATTATGGAAAGAAACCAGATATCTCCTGATCCAGGGCCTGTCTTTACAACACATACAAACAGTCATTATGGAAAGAAACCAGATATCTCCTGATCCAGGGCCTGTCTTTACAACACATACAAACAGTCATTATGGAAAGAAACCAGATATCTCCTGATCCAGGGCCTGTCTTTACAACACATACAAACAGTCATTATGGAAAGAAACCAGATATCTCCTGATCCAGGGCCTGTCTTTACAACACATACAAACAGTCATTATGGAAAGAAACCAGATATCTCCTGATCCAGGGCCTGTCTTTACAACACATACAAACAGTCATTATGGAAAGAAACCAGATATCTCCTGATCCAGGGCCTGTCTTTACAACACATACAAACAGTCATTATGGAAAGAAACCAGATATCTCCTGATCCAGGGCCTGTCTTTACAACACATACAAACAGTCATTATGGAAAGAAACCAGATATCTAGAGTAAATAAAGCTTTATTATTGTAATAATACATTCAAACAGACTATGACAATACTAAAGAGTAAACATTAAACCATCAACATTCAAAATGCAACATGACATCAAAATAATCTATGCTTTTCAAACATAGTCAAGAACCAGCATGTGCCATTACACATTTCATTGCAGACTATCATCACCTTAAAATATCAACAAACACCTGCAGTGAAGCCCGATAACCTTCCTGAGAAACATGTCTACCCTCTGTTCCTTCAGCCCTCTGTTCCTTCACCAACCCCTACCCCAGCTCCCTCTTCTAACCCCCTACCCCAGCTCCCTCTTCTAGCCCCCTACCCCAGCTCCCTCTTCTAACCCCCTACCCCAGCTCCCTCTTCTAGCCCCCTGGCCCAGCTCCCTCTTCTAGCCCCCTGGCCCAGCTCCCTCTTCTAACCCCCTACCCCAGCTCCCTCTTCTAGCCCCCTACCCCAGCTCCCTCTTCTAGCCCCCTACCCCAGCTCCCTCTTCTAGCCCCCTGGCCCAGCTCCCTCTTCTAGCCCCCTGGCCCAGCTCCCTCTTCTAACCCCCTGGCCCGGCTCCCTCTTCTAGCCCCCTGGCCCAGCTCCCTCTTCTAGCCCCCTACCCCAGCTCCCTCTTCTAGCCCCCTACCCCAGCTCCCTCTTCTAGCCCCCTGGCCCAGCTCCCTCTTCTAGCCCCCTACCCCAGCTCCCTCTTCTAGCCCCCTGGCCCAGCTCCCTCTTCTAGCCCCCTGGCCCAGCTCCCTCTTCTAGCCCCCTGGCCCAGCTCCCTCTTCTAGCCCCCTACCCCAGCTCCCTCTTCTAGCCCCCTGGCCCAGCTCCCTCTTCTAGCCCCCTGGCCCAGCTCCCTCTTCTAGCCCCCTGGCCCAGCTGTCTCACTGCTGTTTGAGGAAGAGGGCAGCTCCATTCTGAATCCACTGGTCAGGGTTTCTTCCACAAGGTAGTGTGACGTGAGTCACCACGCTGACCCGCTCAGAGCTGGTGTACACAGGCAGAGAGATGACCTCCTCAGGACTGTAGCTGCCACTGGAACACTGCAATGTAACACACACAACGTTATATTAACATCAAATCAACCTTTATTGGTCGCGTACACAGATTTGCAGATGTTTTCGCAGGTGTAGTGAAATGCTTGTGTTTCTAGTTCCAACAGTGATATCTAGCAAATAAATATATACACAACTCACAGGTCCGTTGGTGTGTGTGTGTGTGTGTGTGTGTGTGTGTGTGTGTGTGTGTGTGTGTGTGTTGTTAAGGATGCACATTTCTGTACATTTTGTTGCTGACTAACAAACCCCCATTAACCAGTTAACAAACAGTAAAATGAGGTTCCCAAAGGAAAATACTATGCATGGAAGGAGCAGACATTTTTCATTAAGAGCTTAAAGAACAAGTGACAATAGCGAGCCTATCCTCTCATATTATTGAACAACAAACCACTGTAATGAAGCACAGAACTGAATAGATCCATTTCAAACATTTGCCGAAATGCAATTTGCGGGAAAACTCTGTTGTAGAAAACACATGATGTGATGCGTTTCATGTGACAGAGACAAACATCTCCGTTAGAAACTTAGAAGAGAGGGAATATGGAAATATGTAACAACTAAAATGGGTTGTTCATATGACTAGGATTGTGCCTTTGGCTTCTGGACAACGAAGGAAAGTTGATATAGGAAACGAGTAGTACAGGAGAGAAATACTGTAAAACTTTTTTTGGGTTGCTAGCTTAGCTGTTAGCTGCTTCATGCTGTTCCTCTCTCCCACTGCTCCCTGCAGCCAGTGTCTGTGAGTTGCCTAGCAACGAGTCTCTCCTCTGGCTTGCTTGCAGCTCATTCTACTCGAGACAGCAAGCCATTAGTTAACATACGAAATCTACTTTCTAACTCTAGAAACTCACTGTACGTGACTATTTTCGACAAAATAATCATTCCGGTCGACCAAGACCAAGTCTCTCTCTGTCCCCGTCTCTCTCTGTCTCCGTCTCTCTCTGTCTCCGTCTCTCTCTGTCTCCGTCTCTCTCTGTCTCCGTCTCTGTTCCTGTTTTATTGACTGACTAGATTTGTTCAATTCTGACACCAAATGAATCCCACAAAATGATACAAATGAACCTAGAGACTAATGAGCATGAATGGTGAAATGTCTTTTCGGAGGCTAACGACTAACGGTTAACATCCCCAGTAAAGGGTGGGCGAGGCCTCAGTAAAAGCAGTTTGAAGCTGGTCAGATAGGCCTCAGATCCCTCAGATAACTGCTGTAGCAGGGTTGAATCCACATTAGCCTGGTGGTCCAGCCATTAGACATTATACAGGAGCAACAGAGGGAGGAGAGGGAGGGAGGGAGAAGAAAGAGGGGATTATGCTCTATATCAAGTAGTGTTTGGTTAATAAAGCCACTGGTCAGATACTATCCATCACCTTTCCTGTCTGAGCAGTGTTACTCAGATAATTGAGGGAGAGGCCAGGAGAGAGGGAAGAAAGATGGCAGGCCTGTTCAAAGGATAAAATATATTGTTCCTTCTTTCACACAGTAAGACCTTCAGGGAAATAAACAACCCTGAACAAAAATATAAAGGCAACATGTAAAGTGTTGGTCCAATTGCTGAAATAAAGATCCCAGAAATGTTCCATAAGCACAAAAAGCTTATTTCTATAACACAAACTGTCATACACATACACGCATTCATACACACACACATATATGCACACACACGTACACATACATACACACACCCACACATACATACACACATTCACACAGTGACTCCTGTTGTTTTTCTGTGTCAGCCTCCAGTATTTATGCTGCAGTAGTTTATGTGTCGGGGGGCTAGGGTCAGTCTGTTACATCTGGAGTATTTCTCTTGTCTTATCCGGTGTCCTGTGTGAATTTAAATATGCTCTCTCTAATTCTCTCTTTCTCTCTTTCTGTCTTTCTCTCGGAGGACCTGAGCCCTAGGACCATGCCTCAGGACTACCTGGTATGATGACTCCTTGCTGTCCCCAGTCCACCTGGCCGTGCTGCTGCTCCAGTTTCAACTGTTCTGCCTGCGGCTATGGAACCCTGACCTGTTCACCGGACGTGCTTGTTGCACCCTCGACAACTACTATGATTATTATTATTTGACCATGCTGGTCATTTATGAACATTTTAACATTTTAACATCTTGACCATGTTCTGTTATAATATCCACCCTGCACAGCCAGAAGAGGACTGGCCACCCCTCATAGCCTGGTTCCTCTCTAGGTTTCTTCCTAGGTTTTTGGCCTTTCTAGGGAGTTTTTCCTAGGGAGTTTTTCCTAGCTACCGTGCTTCTTTCACATGCTTTGCTTGCTGTTTGGGGTTTTAGGCTGGGTTTCTGTACAGCACTTTGAGATATCAGCTGATGTACGAAGGGCTATATAAAAATAAATTTGATTTGATTTGAAATTTGATTACACAGGTGCACCTTGTGTTAGGGACAATAAAAGGCCAATGTAGAATGTGCAGTTTTGTCACACAACACAATGCCACAGATGTCTAAAGTATTGAGGGAGCACGCAATTGGCATGCTGACTGCAGGAATGTCCACCAGAGCTGTTGCCAGAGAATTTAATGTTAATTTCTCTACCATAAGCCACCTCCGTCGTTTTAGAGAATTTGGCAGTACGTCTAAGACCAGCTGATGAAACTGTGGGTTTGTACAACCAAAGAATGTCATCACTAACTGTCAGAAACCGTCTAAGGGAAGCTCATCTGCGTTCTCATTGTCCTCACCACGGTCATGACCTGACTACAGTTCGGCGTCATTACCGACACCAATGGGCAAATGGTCACTTTGATGGCCAATGGCACGTTGAAGAAGTGTGCTCTTTTTTATTGATAATGGTAAATGGTCATTTATATGCACAGTGATACCGTGACGAGATCCTGAGGCCCATCGTCGTGCCATTCATCTGCCGCCATCACCTCATGTTTCAGCATGATAATGTACGGCCCCATGTCACAAGGATCTGTACAAAATTCCTGGAAGCTGAAAATGTCCCAGTTCTTCCATGGCCTGCATACTCACAAGACATGTCACCCACTGAGCATGTTTGGGCTGCTCTGGATCTACATGTACGACATTGTGTTCCAGTTCCCACCAATATACACCAACTTCACACAACCATTGAAGAGGAGTGGGACAACATTCAGGCCACAATCAACAGCCTGATCAACTCCATGTGAAGGAAATGTGTTGCGCTGCATGAGGTAAATGGTGGTCACACCAGATACTGACTGGTTTTCTGATCCACGCCCCTACCTTTTTTAAAGGTATCTGTGACCAACAGAAGCATATCTGTATTCCCAGTCATGTGAAATTCATATATTAGGGCCTAATGAATTTATTTAAATTGACTGATTTCCTTCTATGAACTGTAACTCAGTAAACTCGTCGAAATTGCTGCATGCTGTGTTCAAATTTTTGTTCAGTGTAAATCAGAGAAGACGTGAACAATAAGAACTCTGTTGCCATGACAACAGCTAATCACAGAGCTGA
>NC_138299.1:151193563-151196063 GCF_965601325.2 Salmo salar
CGTCTCCCTCTCTCCGTCTCCCTCTCTCCGTCTCCCTCTCTCCGTCTCCCTCTCTCTCCGTCTCCCTCTCTCTCCGTCTCCCTCTCTCTCTCTCCCTCCCTCGCTCCAACCCTCTATCCATGTTTCTGTCTTTCTCTCTCTCCGTCTCCCTCTCTCCGTCTCCCTCTCTCCGTCCCCCTCTCTCCGTCTCCCTCTCTCCATCCCCCTCTCTCCGTCTCCCTCTCTCCGTCTCCCTCTCTCCGTCTCTCCCTCTCTCCCTCTCTCCGTCTCCCTCTCTCCGTCTCCCTCTCTCTCCGTCTCCCTCTCTCCGTCTCCCTCTCTCCGTCTCTCCCTCTCCGTCTCTCCCTCTCCGTCTCTCCCTCTCTCCGTCTCTCCCTCTCTCCGTCCATCTCCCTCTCCCTGTCTCCCTCTTCTTGTCTCCCTCTCTCTCTCCCTCCCTCGCTCCAACCCTCTCTCCATGTTTCTGTCTTTCTCTCTCCGTCTCCCTCTCTCTGTCTCCCGCTCTCTCTCCCTCCCTCGCTCCAACCCTCTCTCCATGTTTCTGTCTTTCTCTCTCTCCGTCCCCGTCTCTCCGTCCCCGTCTCTCCGTCCCCGTCTCTCCGTCTCCCTCTCTCCGTCCCCCTCTCTCCGTCTCCCTCTCTCCGTCCCCCTCTCTCCGTCCCCCTCTCTCCCTCTCTCCGTCTCTCCGTCCCCGTCTCTCCGTCTCCCTCTCTCCGTCTCCCTCTCTCCGTCTCCCTCTCTCCGTCTCTCCCTCTCTCCGTCTCTCCGTCCCCGTCTCTCCGTCTCCCTCTCTCCATCCCCCTCTCTCCGTCTCCCTCTCTCTCTCTCCGTCCCCCTCTCTCCGTCTCCCTCTCTCCATCCCCCTCTCTCCGTCTCCCTCTCTCCGTCTCCCTCTCTCCGTCTCTCCCTCTCTCCGTCCCTCTCTCTCTCCGTCTCCCTCTCTCCGTCTCCCTCTCTCTCCGTCTCCCTCTCTCCGTCTCCCTCTCTCCGTCTCCCTCTCCGTCTCTCCCTCTCCGTCTCTCCGTCTCTCCCTCTCTCCGTCCGTCTCCCTCTCCCTGTCTCCCTCTTCCTGTCTCCCTCTCTCTCTCCCTCCCTCGCTCCAACCCTCTCTCCATGTTTCTGTCTTTCTCTCTCTCCGTCTCCCTCTCTCCGTCTCCCTCTCTCTCCGTCTCCCTCTCTCCGTCTCCCTCTCTCTCCCCCTCCCTCGCTCCAACCCTCTCTCCATGTTTCTGTCTTTCTCTCTCCGTCTCCCTCTCTCTGTCTCCCGCTCTCTCTCCCTCCCTCGCTCCAACCCTCTCTCCATGTTTCTGTCTTTCTCTCTCTCCGTCTCCCTCTCTCCGTCTCCCTCTCTCCGTCCCCGTCTCTCCGTCCCCGTCTCTCCGTCTCCCTCTCTCCGTCCCCCTCTCTCCATCTCCCTCTCTCCGTCCCCCTCTCTCCGTCCCCCTCTCTCCGTCTCCCTCTCTCCATCCCCCTCTCTCCGTCTCCCTCTCTCCGTCTCCCTCTCTCCGTCCCTCTCTCTCTCCGTCTCCCTCTCTCCGTCTCCCTCTCTCTCCGTCTCCCTCTCTCCGTCTCCGTCTCCCTCTCTCCGTCTCCCTCTCTCCGTCTCTCCCTCTCCGTCTCTCCGTCTCTCCCTCTCTCCGTCCGTCTCCCTCTCCCTGTCTCCCTCTTCCTGTCTCCCTCTCTCTCTCCCTCCCTCGCTCCAACCCTCTCTCCATGTTTCTGTCTTTCTCTCTCTCCGTCTCCCTCTCTCTCCGTCTCCCTCTCTCCGTCCCCCTCTCTCCGTCTCCCTCTCTCTCCCCCTCCCTCGCTCCAACCCTCTCTCCATGTTTCTGTCTTTCTCTCTCTCTGTCTCCATCTCTCCGTCTCACTCTCTCTCCGTCTCCCTCTCTCCGTCCGTCTCCCTCTCTCCGTCCGTCTCCCTCTCCCTGTCTCCCTCTTCCTGTCTCCCTCTCTCTCTCCCTCCCTCGCTCCAACCCTCTCTCCATATTTCTGTCTTTCTCTCTCCGTCTCCCTCTCTCTGTCTCCCGCTCTCTCTCCCTCCCTCGCTCCAACCCTCTCTCCATGTTTCTGTCTTTCTCTCTCTCCGTCTCCCTCTCTCCGTCTCCCTCTCTCCGTCCCCGTCTCTCCGTCTCCCTCTCTCCGTCCCCCTCTCTCCGGCCCCCTCTCTCCGTCTCCCTCTCTCCGTCTCCCTCTCTCCGTCTCTCTGTCCCCGTCTCCCTCTCTCCGTCCCCCTCTCTCCGTCTCCCTCTCTCCGTCCCCCTCTCTCCGTCCCCCTCTCTCCGTCCCCCTCTCTCCGTCTCCCTCTCTCCGTCTCCCTCTCTCCGTCCCCGTCTCTCCGTCTCCCTCTCTCCGTACCCGTCTCTCCGTCCCCCTCTCTCTCTCCCTCTCTCTCTCCCTCCCTCGCTCCAACCCTCTCTCCATGTTTCTGTCTTTCTCTCTCTCCGTCTCCCTCTCTCCGTCTCCCTCTCTCTCCGTCCCCCTCTCTCCGTCCCCCTCTCTC
>NC_138299.1:151201063-151281063 GCF_965601325.2 Salmo salar
AGAGAGCAAGATGGGGGGAGAGATCGAGAGATGGGGAGAGAGAGAGATAGGGAGAGACAGAGAGCGAGAGATGGGGCAAGAGAGAGATAGGGAGAGACAGAGAGAGCGAGAGATGGGGCAAGAGAGAGATAGGGAGAGACAGAGAGAGAGAGATAGGGAGACAGAGAAAGAGATAGGGAGAGAGAGAGATATGAGAGAGAGATAGGGAGAGAGACAGACAGAGAGAGATATATGGGAGAGAGAGGGAGAGATAGAGACAGACAGAGAGAGAGAGACAGAGACAGAGGGAGAGAAAGAGAGAGGGAGAGGGAGAGAGAAAGATGAGAGCATTTAAGGCAGCTCCACACAGGATTATGGGATGGAGAGGGAGAGGCGGTAAATGGACAAATCTATCTCTCTCCTCCTCCCTTCCTTCCTCCGTATCTGCCTCTCCCTCCTTTACTTTCTCCTTATCCCAGCCTTCAAGGTCCTCGCTGTCCAAATCACTAGACTTAAAATGGTCCAAACACATGTGCACAGTTGTGAAGAAGGCCCAACAGCGCCTCTTCCCCCACAGGAGGTTGAGAGCATTTTGACTGGCTGCATCACTGTCTGGTATGGCAACAGCACCACCCTCGATCACATGGCGCTACAAAGGGTGATGTGGACTATTGAACAGCTTCTATCTCTGATAAATAGCTACACAGACTATCTGAGATATAACCTTGTATCTTCATTTAAGTTTTATTTCACACACATACTGTCACTCACTCACTCACTCACTCACTCACTCACTCACTCACTCACTCACTCACTCACTCACTCACTCACTCACTCACTCACTCACTCACTCACTCACTCACTCACTCACTCACTCACACTGTCACTCCAACACTCACTCACTCCAACACTCACACACACTGTCACTCCAACACTCACTCACTCCAACACTCACTCAATCCAACACTCACTCACTCCAACACTCACTCACTCCAACACTCACTCACACTGTCACTCCAACACTCACTCACTCCAACACTCACACACACTCCAACACTCACTCACTCACTCACTCACACACACTGTCACTCCAACACTCACTCACACACACACTGTCACTCCAACATTCACACACTGTCAATCAAACACTCACACACACACAGTCACTCCAACACACACTGTCACTCCAACACTCACTCACACACACACTGTCACTCCAACACTCACTCTCACACACACTGTCACTCCAACACTCACACACACCATCATCTGCTCACTTACACATTATATGCACATACATTTACAGTGCATTTGGAAAGTAGTCAGACCCCTTGAATTTTTCCACATTTTGTTTCGTTAAAGCCTTATTCTAAAATTGATTAAATCTTTTTTTTCTCCCCTCATCAATCTACAAACAATACCACATAATGACAAAGAAAAAACTGGTTTTTAGAAATAAAATAAAAACGTATTGACATAAGTATTGAGACCCTTTGCTATGAGACTACATTTTGCTCAGGTGCACCCTGTTTCCACTGATCATCCTTCAGATGTTTCTACAACTTAATTGAAGGCCACCTGTGGTAAATTCATTTGATTGGACATGATTTGAAAGGGAAAAACCTGTCTATATAAGGTCCTACAGTTGACAGTGAATGTCAGAGCAAAAACCAAGCCACGAGGTCGAAGGAGTTGTCCGTAGAGCTCAGAGACAGGATTGTGTTGAGGCACAGATCTGGTGAAGGATACCAAACAATTTCTGCAGCATTGAAGGTCCCCAAGAACACATTGACCTCCATCATTCTTAAATGGAAGAAGTTTGTAACCACCAAGACACTTCCGAGAGCTGGCCACCCGGCCAAACTGAGCAATCGGGGGAGAAGTGTCTTGGTCAGGGAGACCAAAACCCCGATGGTCACTGACAGAGCTTCAGAGTTCCTCTGTGGAGATGGGAGAGTCTTCCAGAAGGACAACCATCTCTGCAGCACTCCACCAATTAGGCATTTATGGTAGAGTGGCCAAATAGAAGCCAGTCCTCAGTAAAAGACACATGACAGCCTGCTTGGAGTTTGCCAAAAGGCACCTAAAGGACTCTCAGACCATGAGAAAGAAGATTCTCTGTTCTGATGAAACCAAGATTGAACTCTTTGGCCTGAATGCCAAGCGTCACGTCTGGAGGAAACCTGGCACCATCCCTATGGTGAAGCATGGTGGTGGCAGCATCATGCTGTGGGGATATTTTTCAGCGGCAGGGACTGGGAGACTAGTCAGGATCGAGGATTGAGGGAAAGATGAACGGAGCAAAGTACAGAGAGATCCATGATGAAAACCTGCTCCTGAGCGCTCAGGACCTCAGACTGGGGCGAAGGTTCACCTTCCAACAGGACAACGACCCTAAGCACACAGCCAAGACAACGCAGGAGTGGCTTCGGGACAAGTCTCTGAATGTCCTTGAGTGGCCCAGCCAGAGTCCGGACTTGAACCCGATCGAACATCTCTGGAGACCTTAAAATAGCTGTGCAGCGACGCTCCCCATCCAACATGACAGAGTTTCAGAGGATCTGCAGAGAAGAATGGGAGAAACTCCCCAAATACAGGTGTGCCAAGCCTGTAGCGTCATACCCAAGAAGACTCGAGGCTGTAATCACTGCCAAAGGTGATTCAACAAAGCTTTTATAAATGAGCTTTTTCAGTTTTTATTTGATTTATTAATTTATTTTTAATACATTTGCAAACATTTCTAAAAACCTGTTTTTGCTTCGTCATTATGGGGTATTCAAATCAAATCAAATGTTATTTGTCACATGCGCCGAATACAACAGGTATCGACCTTAGAGTGAAATGCTTACTTACAAGCATGTGTGTAGATTGATGAGGGGGAAAAAACGATTTAATCCATTTTAGAATAAGGCTGTAACGTAACAAAATGTGGAAAAAGTCAAGGGGTCTGAATACTTTCTGAATGCACTGTGTACTGACTCTACACACACACACAGACCCATTCACATACAAGCTGCTGCTCCTCTGTTTATCTTATATCATGATGCCTAGTCACCTTACCCCTGTACATATCTACCTCCATCACTCCAGTATCCCTGTCCCCTTACCCCTGTACATATCTACCTCCATCACTCCACTATCCCTGTCACCTTACCCCTATACATATCTACCTCCATCACTCCAGTATCCCTTACCCCTATACATATCTACCTCCATCATTCCAGTATCCCTGTCACCTTACCCCTATACATATCTACCTCCATCATTCCAGTATCCCTGTCACCTTACCCCTATACATATCTACCTCCATCACTCCAGTATCCCTGTCACCTATACATATCTACCTCCATCACTCCAGTATCTCTGTCCTCTTACCCCTATACACATCTACCTCCATCACTCCAGTATCACTGTCACCTTACCCCTATACACATCTACCTCCATCACTCCAGTATCCCTGTCACCTTACCCCTATACATATCTACCTCCATCATTCCAGTATCCCTGTCGCCTATACATATCTACCTCCATCACTCCAGTATCCCTGTCACCTTACCCCTATACACATCTACCTCCATCACTCCAGTATCCCTGTCACCTTACCCCTATACACATCTACCTCCATCACTCCACTATCCCTGTCCCCTATACATATCTACCTCCATCACTCCAGTATCCCTGTCACCTTACCCCTATACACATCGACCTCCATCACTCCAGTATCCCTGTCACCTTACCCCTATACACATCTACCTCCATCACTCCAGTATCCCTGTCACCTTACCCCTATACACATCTACCTCCATCACTCCAGTATCCCTGTCACCTTACCCCTATACATACCTACCTCCATCACTCCAGTATCCCCTTACCCCTATACATATCTACCTCCATCACTCCAGTATCCCTGTCACATTACCCCTATACATATCTACCTCCATCACTCCAGTATCCCTGTCACCTTAACCCTATACACATCTACCTCCATCACTCCAGTATCCCTGTCACCTTACCCCTATACATATCTACCTCCATCACTCCAGTATCCCTGTCACCTTACCCCTATACACATCTACCTCCATCACTCCAGTATCCCTGTCACCTTACCCCTATACATATCTACCTCCATCACTCCAGTATCCCTGGCACCTTACCCCTATACATATCTACCTCCATCACTCCAGTATCTCTGTCCCCTATACATATCTACCTCCATCATTCCAGTATCCCTGTCCCCTTACCCCTATACACATCTACCTCCATCACTCCAGTATCCCTGTCACCTTACCGCTATACACAACCTCCATCACTCCAGTATCCCTGGCACCTTACCCCTATACATATCTACCTCCATCACTCCAGTATCTCTGTCCCCTATACATATCTACCTCCATCATTCCAGTATCCCTGTCTCCTTACCCCTATACATATCTACCTCCATCACTCCAGTATCCCTGTCCCCTTACCCCTATACATATCTACCTCCATCACTCCAGTATCCCTGTCACCTTACCCCTATACACATCTACCTCCATCACTCCAGTATCCCCTTACCCCTATACATATCTACCTCCATCACTCCAGTATCCCTGTCTCCTTACCCCTATACATATCTACCTCCATCACTCCAGTAACCCTGTCACCTTACCCCTATACACATCTACCTCCATCACTCCAGTATCCCTGTCACCTTACCCCTATACACATCAACCTCCATCACTCCAGTATCCCTGTCACCTTACCCCTATACACATCTACCTCCATCACTCCAGTATCCCCTTACCCCTATACATATCTAACTCCATCACTCCAGTATCCCCTTACCCCTATACATATCTAACTCCATCACTCCAGTATCCCCTTACCCCTATACATACCTACCTCCATCACTCCAGTATCCCTGTCACCTTATCCCTATACATATCTACCTCCATCACTCCAGTATCCCTGTCACCTTACCCCTATACATATCTACCTCCATCACTCCAGTATCCCCTTACCCCTATACATATCTACCTCCATCACTCCAGTATCCCTGTCACCTTACCCCTGTACACATCTACCTCCATCACTCCAGTATCCCTGTCCCCTATACATATCTACCTCCATCACTCCAGTATCCCTGTCACCTTACCCCTATACACATCTACCTCCATCACTCCAGTATCCCCTTACCCCTATACATATCTACCTCCATCACTCCAGTATCCGTTACCCCTGTACATATCTACCTCCATCACTCCACTATCCCTGTCACCTTACCCCTATAAACATCTACCTCCATCACTCCAGTATCCCTGTCACCTTAACCCTATACATATCTACCTCCATCACTCCAGTATCCCTGTCGCCTATACATATCTACCTCTATCACTCCAGTATCCCTGTCACCTTACCCCTATACATATCTACCTCCATCACTCCAGTATCCCCTTACCCCTATACATATCTACCTCCATCACTCCAGTATCTCTGTCCTCTTACCCCTATACACATCTACCTCCATCACTCCAGTATCCCTGTCACCTTACCCCTATACACATCTACCTCCATCACTCCAGTATCCCTGTCACCTTACCCCTATACATATCTACCTCCATCACTCCAGTATCTCTGTCCCCTATACACATCTACCTCCATCACTCCAGTATCCCTGTCACCTTACCCCTATACATATCTACCTCCATCACTCCAGTATCCCTGTCCTCTTACCCCTGTACATATCTACCTCCATCACTCCAGTATCCCCTTACCCCTATACATATCTACCTCCATCACTCCAGTATCCCCTTACCCCTATACACATCTACCTCCATCACTCCAGTATCCCTGTCACCTTATCCCTATACATATCTACCTCCATCACTCCAGTATCCCTGTCACCTTACCCCTATACATATCTACCTCCATCACTCCAGTATCTCTGTCCCCTTACCCCTATACACATCTACCTCCATCACTCCAGTATCCCTGTCACCTTACCCCTATACATATCTACCTCCATCACTCCAGTATCCCCTTACCCCTATACATATCTACCTCCATCACTCCAGTATCCCTGTCACCTTACCCCTGTACACATCTACCTCCATCACTCCAGTATCCCTGTCCCCTATACATATCTACCTCCATCACTCCAGTATCCCTGTCACCTTACCCCTATACACATCTACCTCCATCACTCCAGTATCCCCTTACCCCTATACATATCTACCTCCATCACTCCAGTATCCGTTACCCCTGTACATATCTACCTCCATCACTCCACTATCCCTGTCACCTTACCCCTATAAACATCTACCTCCATCACTCCAGTATCCCTGTCACCTTACCCCTATAGATATCTACCTCCATCACTCCAGTATCCCTGTCGCCAATACATATCTACCTCTATCACTCCAGTATCCCTGTCACCTTACCCCTATACACATCTACCTCCATCACTCCAGTATCATCTTACCCCTATACACATCTACCTCCATCACTCCAGTATCCCTGTCGCCTATACATATCTACCTCTATCACTCCAGTATCCCTGTCACCTTACCCCTATACATATCTACCTCCATCACTCCAGTATCCCCTTACCCCTATACATATCTACCTCCATCACTCCAGTATCCCTGTCGCCTATACATATCTACCTCTATCACTCCAGTATCCCTGTCACCTTACCCCTATACATATCTACCTCCATCACTCCAGTATCCCTGTCACCTTACCCCTATACATATCTACCTCCATCACTCCAGTATCCCTGTCACCTTACCCCTATACATATCTACCTCCATCACTCCAGTATCCCTGTCACCTTACCCCTATACATATCTACCTCCATCACTCCAGTATCCCTGTCACCTTACCCCTATACATATCTACCTCTATCACTCCAGTATCCCTTTCACCTTACCCCTATACATATCTACCTCCATCACTCCAGTATCCCCTTACCCCTATACATATCTACCTCCATCACTCCAGTATCCCTGTCACCTTGCCCCTATACACATCTACCTCCATCACTCCACTATCCCTGTCACCTTACCCCTATACACATCTACCTCCATCACTCCACTATCCCTGTCCCCTATACATATCTACCTCCATCACTCCAGTATCCCTGTCACCTTACCCTATACATATCTACCTCCATCACTCCAGTATCCCTGTCACCTTACCCTATACATATCTACCTCCATCACTCCAGTATCCCTGTCACCTTACTCCTATACACATCTACCTCCATCACTCCAGTATCCCCTTACCCCTATACACATCTACCTCCATCACGCCAGTATCCCTGTCCCCTTACCCCTATACATATCTACCTCCATCACTCCAGTATCCCCTTACCCCTATACATATCTACCTCCATCACTCCAGTATCCCTGTCCCCTTACCCCTATACATATCTACCTCCATCACTCCAGTATCCCTGTCACCTTACCCCTATACACATCTACCTCCGTCACTGCAGTATCCCCTTACCCCTATACATATCTACCTCCATCACTCCAGTATCCCTGTCACCTTACCCCTATACACATCTACCTCCATCACTCCAGTATCCCTGTCACCTTACCCCTATACACATCTACCTCCTTCACTGCAGTATCCCCTTACCCCTATACATATCTACCTCCATCACTCCAGTATCCCCTTACCCCTATACATATCTACCACCATCACTCCAGTATCCCTGTCACCTTACCCCTATACACATCTACCTCCTTCACTGCAGTATCCCCTTACCCCTATACATATCTACCTCCATCATTCCAGTATCCCTGTCACCTTACCCCTATACATATCTACCTCCATCATTCCAGTATCCCTGTCACCTTACCCCTATACATATCTACCTCCATCACTCCAGTATCCCTGTCACCTTACCCCTATACATATCTACCTCCATCACTCCAGTATCTCTGTCCTCTTACCCCTATACACATCTACCTCCATCACTCCAGTATCCCTGTCACCTTACACCTATACACATCTACCTCCATCACTCCAGTATCCCTGTCACCTTACCCCTATACATATCTACCTCCATCATTCCAGTATCCCTGTCGCCTATACATATCTACCTCCATCACTCCAGTATCCCTGTCACCTTGCCCCTATACACATCTACCTCAATCACTCCAGTATCCCTGTCACCTTACCCCTATACACATCTACCTCCATCACTCCAGTATCCCTGTCACCTTACCCCTATACACATCTACCTCCATCACTCCAGTATCCCTGTCACCTTACCCCTATACACATCTACCTCCATCACTCCAGTATCCCTGGAACCTTACCCCTATACATATCTACCTCCATCACTCCAGTATCTCTGTCCTCTTACCCCTATACACATCTACCTCCATCACTCCAGTATCCCTGTCACCTTACCCCTATACATATCTACCTCCATCACTCCAGTATCCCTGGCACCTTACCCCTATACATATCTACCTCCATCACTCCAGTATCTCTGTCCCCTATACATATCTACCTCCATCATTCCAGTATCCCTGTCCCCTTACCCCTATAAAAATCTACCTCCATCACTCCAGTATCCCTGTCACCTTACCCCTATACACATCTACCTCCATCACTCCAGTATCCCCTTACCCCTATACATATCTACCACCATCACTCCAGTATCCCTGTCACCTTACCCCTATACATATCTACCTCCATCACTGCAGTATCCCCTTACCCCTATACATATCTACCTCCATCATTCCAGTATCCCTGTCACCTTACCCCTATACATATCTACCTCCATCACTCCAGTATCCCTGTCACCTTACCCCTATACATATCTACCTCCATCACTCCAGTATCCCCTTACCCCTATACATATCTACCACCATCACTCCAGTATCCCTGTCACCTTAACCCTATACATATCTACCTCCATCATTCCAGTATCCCTGTCACCTTACCCCTATACATATCTACCTCCATCACTCCAGTATCCCTGTCACCTTACCCCTATACATATCTACCTCCATCACTCCAGTATCTCTGTCCTCTTACCCCTATACACATCTACCTCCATCACTCCAGTATCCGTGTCACCTTACCCCTATACACATCTACCTCCATCACTCCAGTAACCCTGTCACCTTACCCCTATACATATCTACCTCCATCATTCCAGTATCCCTGTCGCCTATACATATCTACCTCCATCACTCCAGTATCCCTGTCACCTTGCCCCTATACACATCTACCTCCATCACTCCAGTATCCCTGTCACCTTACCCCTATACACATCTACCTCCATCACTCCAGTATCCCCTTACCCCTATACATATCTACCACCATCACTCCAGTATCCCTGTCACCTTACCCCTATACACATCTACCTCCATCACTCCAGCATCCCTGTCACCTTACCCCTATACACATCTACCTCCATCACTCCAGTATCCCTGTCACCTTACCCCTATACACATCTACCTCCATCACTCCAGTATCCCTGTCACCTTACCCCTATACATATCTACCTCCATCACTCCAGTATCCCTGTCACCTTACCCCTATACACATCTACCTCCATCACTCCAGTATCCCTGTCACCTTACCCCTATACACATCTACCTCCATCACTCCAGTATCCCTGGAACCTTACCCCTATACATATCTACCTCCATCACTCCAGTATCTCTGTCCTCTTACCCCTATACACATCTACCTCCATCACTCCAGTATCCCTGTCACCTTACCCCTATACATATCTACCTCCATCACTCCAGTATCCCTGGCACCTTACCCCTATACATATCTACCTCCATCACTCCAGTATCCCCTTACCCCTATACATATCTACCACCATCACTCCAGTATCCCTGTCACCTTACCCCTATACACATCTACCTCCTTCACTGCAGTATCCCCTTACCCCTATACATATCTACCTCCATCATTCCAGTATCCCTGTCACCTTACCCCTATACATATCTACCTCCATCATTCCAGTATCCCTGTCACCTTACCCCTATACATATCTACCTCCATCACTCCAGTATCCCTGTCACCTTACCCCTATACATATCTACCTCCATCACTCCAGTATCTCTGTCCTCTTACCCCTATACACATCTACCTCCATCACTCCAGTATCCCTGTCACCTTACACCTATACACATCTACCTCCATCACTCCAGTATCCCTGTCACCTTACCCCTATACATATCTACCTCCATCATTCCAGTATCCCTGTCGCCTATACATATCTACCTCCATCACTCCAGTATCCCTGTCACCTTGCCCCTATACACATCTACCTCCATCACTCCAGTATCCCTGTCACCTTACCCCTATACACATCTACCTCCATCACTCCAGTATCCCCTTACCCCTATACATATCTACCACCATCACTCCAGTATCCCTGTCACCTTACCCCTATACACATCTACCTCCATCACTCCAGCATCCCTGTCACCTTACCCCTATACACATCTACCTCCATCACTCCAGTATCCCTGTCACCTTACCCCTATACACATCTACCTCCATCACTCCAGTATCCCTGTCACCTTACCCCTATACATATCTACCTCCATCACTCCAGTATCCCTGTCACCTTACCCCTATACACATCTACCTCCATCACTCCAGTATCCCTGTCACCTTACCCCTATACACATCTACCTCCATCACTCCAGTATCCCTGGAACCTTACCCCTATACATATCTACCTCCATCACTCCAGTATCTCTGTCCTCTTACCCCTATACACATCTACCTCCATCACTCCAGTATCCCTGTCACCTTACCCCTATACATATCTACCTCCATCACTCCAGTATCCCTGGCACCTTACCCCTATACATATCTACCTCCATCACTCCAGTATCCCCTTACCCCTATACATATCTACCACCATCACTCCAGTATCCCTGTCACCTTACCCCTATACACATCTACCTCCTTCACTGCAGTATCCCCTTACCCCTATACATATCTACCTCCATCATTCCAGTATCCCTGTCACCTTACCCCTATACATATCTACCTCCATCATTCCAGTATCCCTGTCACCTTACCCCTATACATATCTACCTCCATCACTCCAGTATCCCTGTCACCTTACCCCTATACATATCTACCTCCATCACTCCAGTATCTCTGTCCTCTTACCCCTATACACATCTACCTCCATCACTCCAGTATCCCTGTCACCTTACACCTATACACATCTACCTCCATCACTCCAGTATCCCTGTCACCTTACCCCTATACATATCTACCTCCATCATTCCAGTATCCCTGTCGCCTATACATATCTACCTCCATCACTCCAGTATCCCTGTCACCTTGCCCCTATACACATCTACCTCAATCACTCCAGTATCCCTGTCACCTTACCCCTATACACATCTACCTCCATCACTCCAGTATCCCTGTCACCTTACCCCTATACACATCTACCTCCATCACTCCAGTATCCCTGTCACCTTACCCCTATACACATCTACCTCCATCACTCCAGTATCCCTGGAACCTTACCCCTATACATATCTACCTCCATCACTCCAGTATCTCTGTCCTCTTACCCCTATACACATCTACCTCCATCACTCCAGTATCCCTGTCACCTTACCCCTATACATATCTACCTCCATCACTCCAGTATCCCTGGCACCTTACCCCTATACATATCTACCTCCATCACTCCAGTATCTCTGTCCCCTATACATATCTACCTCCATCATTCCAGTATCCCTGTCCCCTTACCCCTATAAAAATCTACCTCCATCACTCCAGTATCCCTGTCACCTTACCCCTATACACATCTACCTCCATCACTCCAGTATCCCCTTACCCCTATACATATCTACCACCATCACTCCAGTATCCCTGTCACCTTACCCCTATACACATCTACCTCCTTCACTGCAGTATCCCCTTACCCCTATACATATCTACCTCCATCATTCCAGTATCCCTGTCCCCTTACCCCTATAAAAATCTACCTCCATCACTCCAGTATCCCTGTCACCTTACCCCTATACACATCTACCTCCATCACTCCAGTATCCCCTTACCCCTATACATATCTACCACCATCACTCCAGTATCCCTGTCACCTTACCCCTATACACATCTACCTCCTTCACTGCAGTATCCCCTTACCCCTATACATATCTACCTCCATCACTCCAGTATCCCTGTCACCTTACCCCTATACATATCTACCTCCATCATTCCAGTATCCCTGTCACCTTACCCCTATACATATCTACCTCCATCACTCCAGTATCCCTGTCACCTTACCCCTATACATATCTACCTCCATCACTCCAGTATCTCTGTCCTCTTACCCCTATACACATCTACCTCCATCACTCCAGTATCCGTGTCACCTTACCCCTATACACATCTACCTCCATCACTCCAGTAACCCTGTCACCTTACCCCTATACATATCTACCTCCATCATTCCAGTATCCCTGTCGCCTATACATATCTACCTCCATCACTCCAGTATCCCTGTCACCTTGCCCCTATACACATCTACCTCCATCACTCCAGTATCCCTGTCACCTTACCCCTATACACATCTACCTCCATCACTCCAGTATCCCCTTACCCCTATACATATCTACCACCATCACTCCAGTATCCCTGTCACCTTACCCCTATACACATCTACCTCCATCACTCCAGCATCCCTGTCACCTTACCCATATACACATCTACCTCCATCACTCCAGTATCCCTGTCACCTTACCCCTATACACATCTACCTCCATCACTCCAGTATCCCTGTCACCTTACCCCTATACATATCTACCTCCATCACTCCAGTATCCCTGTCACCTTACCCCTATACACATCTACCTCCATCACTCCAGTATCCCTGTCACCTTACCCCTATACACATCTACCTCCATCACTCCAGTATCCCTGGAACCTTACCCCTATACATATCTACCTCCATCACTCCAGTATCTCTGTCCTCTTACCCCTATACACATCTACCTCCATCACTCCAGTATCCCTGTCACCTTACCCCTATACATATCTACCTCCATCACTCCAGTATCCCTGGCACCTTACCCCTATACATATCTACCTCCATCACTCCAGTATCTCTGTCCCCTATACATATCTACCTCCATCATTCCAGTATCCCTGTCCCCTTACCCCTATAAAAATCTACCTCCATCACTCCAGTATCCCTGTCACCTTACCCCTATACACATCTACCTCCATCACTCCAGTATCCCCTTACCCCTATACATATCTACCACCATCACTCCAGTATCCCTGTCACCTTACCCCTATACACATCTACCTCCTTCACTGCAGTATCCCCTTACCCCTATACATATCTACCTCCATCACTCCAGTATCCCTGTCACCTTACCCCTGTACACATCTACCTCCATCACTCCAGTATCCCTGTTCCCTATACATATCTACCTCCATCACTCCAGTATCCCTGTCACCTTACCCCTATACACATCTACCTCCATCACTCCAGTATCCCCTTACCCCTATACATATCTACCTCCATCACTCCAGTATCCCCTTACCCCTGTACATATCTACCTCCATCACTCCACTATCCCTGTCACCTTACCCCTATAAACATCTACCTCCATCACTCCAGTATCCCTGTCACCTTACCCCTATACATATCTACCTCCATCACTCCAGTATCCCTGTCGCCTATACATATCTACCTCTATCACTCCAGTATCCCTGTCACCTTACCCCTATACATATCTACCTCCATCACTCCAGTATCCCCTTACCCCTATACACATCTACCTCCATCACTCCAGTATCCCTGTCGCCTATACATATCTACCTCTATCACTCCAGTATCCCTGTCACCTTACCCCTATACATATCTACCTCCATCACTCCAGTATCCCCTTACCCCTATACATATCTACCTCCATCACTCCACTATCCCTGTCACCTTACCCCTATAAAAATCTACCTCCATCAATCCAGTATCCCTGTCCCCTTACCCCTATACACATCTACCTCCATCACTCCAGTATCCCTGTCACCTTTCCCCTATACACATCTACCTCCATCACTCCAGTATCCCCTTACCCCTATACATATCTACCTCCATCACTCCAGTATCTCTGTCCCCTTACCCCTATACATATCTACCTCCATCACTCCAGTATCCCTGTCACCTTACCCCTATACATATCTACCTCCATCACTCCAGTATCCCTGTCACCTTACCCCTATACATATCTACCTCCATCACTCCAGTATCCCTGTCACCTTACCCCTATACATATCTACCTCCATCACTCCAGTACCCCTGTCACCTTACCCCTATACATATCTACCTCCATCACTCCAGTACCCCTGTCACCTTACCCCTATACATATCTACCTCCATCACTCCAGTATCCCTGTCACCTTACCCCTATACATATCTACCTCCATCACTCCAGTATCCCCTTACCCCTATACATATCTACCTCCATCACTCCAGTATCCCTGTCACCTTACCCCTATAAACATCTACCTCCATCACTCCAGTATCCCTGTCACCTTACCCCTATACATATCTACCTCCATCACTCCAGTATCTTTGTCGCCTATACATATCTACCTCTATCACTCCAGTATCCCTGTCACCTTACCCCTATACATATCTACCTCCATCACTCCAGTATCCCCTTACCCCTATACATATCTACCTCCATCACTCCACTATCCCTGTCACCTTACCCCTATAAAAATCTACCTCCATCAATCCAGTATCCCTGTCCCCTTACCCCTATACACATCTACCTCCATCACTCCAGTATCCCTGTCACCTTTCCCCTATACACATCTACCTCCATCACTCCAGTATCCCCTTACCCCTATACATATCTACCTCCATCACTCCAGTATCTCTGTCCCCTTACCCCTATACATATCTACCTCCATCACTCCAGTATCCCTGTCACCTTACCCCTATACATATCTACCTCCATCACTCCAGTATCCCTGTCACCTTACCCCTATACATATCTACCTCCATCACTCCAGTATCCCTGTCACCTTACCCCTATACATATCTACCTCCATCACTCCAGTACCCCTGTCACCTTACCCCTATACATATCTACCTCCATCACTCCAGTACCCCTGTCACCTTACCCCTATACATATCTACCTCCATCACTCCAGTATCCCTGTCACCTTACCCCTATACATATCTACCTCCATCACTCCAGTATCCCCTTACCCCTATACATATCTACCTCCATCACTCCAGTATCCCTGTCACCTTACCCCTATAAACATCTACCTCCATCACTCCAGTATCCCTGTCACCTTACCCCTATACATATCTACCTCCATCACTCCAGTATCTTTGTCGCCTATACATATCTACCTCTATCACTCCAGTATCCCTGTCACCTTACCCCTATACATATCTACCTCCATCACTCCAGTATCCCCTTACCCCAATACACATCTACCTCCATCACTCCAGTATCCCTGTCACCTTACCCCTATACACATCTACCTCCATCACTCCAGTATGCCCTTACCCCTATACATATCTACCTCCATCACTCCAGTATCCCCTTACCCCTATACATATCTACCTCCATCACTCCAGTATCCCTGTCACCTTACCCCTGTACACATCTACCTCCATCACTCCAGTATCCCCTTACCCCAATACACATCTACCTCCATCACTCCAGTATCCCTGTCACCTTACCCCTATACACATCTACCTCCATCACTCCAGTATGCCCTTACCCCTATACATATCTACCTCCATCACTCCACTATCCCTGTCACCTTACCCCTATAAACATCTACCTCCATCACTCCAGTATCCCTGTCACCTTACCCCTATACATATCTACCTCCATCACTCCAGTATCCCTGTCGCCTATACATATCTACCTCTATCACTCCAGTATCCCTGTCACCTTACCCCTATACATATCTACCTCCATCACTCCAGTATCCCCTTACCCCTATACACATCTACCTCCATCACTCCAGTATCCCTGTCGCCTATACATATCTACCTATTTCACTCCAGTATCCCTGTCACCTTACCCCTATACATATCTACCTCCATCACTCCAGTATCCCCTTACCCCTATACATATCTACCTCCATCACTCCAGTATCCCTGTCACCTTACCCCTATACACATCTACCTCCATCACTCCAGTATCCCTGTCGCCTATACATATCTACCTATTTCACTCCAGTATCCCTGTCACCTTACCCCTATACATATCTACCTCCATCACTCCAGTATCCCCTTACCCCTATACATATCTACCTCCATCACTCCAGTATCTCTGTCACCTTACCCCTATACATATCTACCTCCATCACTCCAGTAACCCTGTCCCCTTACCCCTATACACATCTACCTCCGTCACTCCAGTATCCCTGTCCCCTTACCCCTATACATATCTACCTCCATCACTCCAGTATCCCTGTCACCTTACCCCTATACATATCTACCTCCATCACTCCAGTATCCCTGTCCCCTTACCCCTATACACATCTACCTCCATCACTCCAGTATCCCTGTCCCCTTACCCCTATACATATCTACCTCCATCACTCCAGTATCCCCTTACCCCTATACATATCTACCTCCATCACTCCAGTATCTCTGTCACCTTACCCCTATACATATCTACCTCCATCACTCCAGTAACCCTGTCCCCTTACCCCTATACACATCTACCTCCGTCACTCCAGTATCCCTGTCCCCTTACCCCTATACATATCTACCTCCATCACTCCAGTATCCCTGTCACCTTACCCCTATACATATCTACCTCCATCACTCCAGTATCCCTGTCCCCTTACCCCTATACACATCTACCTCCATCACTCCAGTATCCCTGTCCCCTTACCCCTATACATATCTACCTCCATCACTCCAGTATCCCTGTCACCTTACCCCTATACATATCTACCTCCATCACTCCAGTATCCCTGTCACCTTACCCCTATACATATCTACCTCCATCACTCCAGTATCCCTGTCACCTTAACCCTATACATATCTACCTCCATCACTCCAGTATCCCTGTCATCTTACCCCTATACATATCTACCTCCATCACTCCAGTATCCCTGTCACCTTACCCCTATACATATCTACCTCCATCACTCCAGTATCCCTGTCAACCTATACATATCTACCTCTATCACTCCAGTATCCCTGTCACCTTACCCCTATACATATCTACCTCCATCACTCCAGTATCCCCTTACCCCTATACACATCTACCTCCATCACTCCAGTATCCCTGTCGCCTATACATATCTACCTCTATCACTCCAGTATCCCTGTCACCTTACCCCTATACATATCTACCTCCATCACTCCAGTATCCCTGTCACCTTACCCCTATACACATCTACCTCCATCACTCCAGTATCCCTGTCCCCTTACCCCTATACACATCTACCTCCATCACTCCAGTATCCCTGTTCCCTATACATATCTACCTCCATCACTCCAGTATCACCTTACCCCTATACATATCTACCTCCATCACTCCAGTATCCCTGTCACCTTACCCCTATACACATCTACCTCCATCACTCCAGTATCCCTGTCCCCTTACCCCTATACACATCTACCTCCATCACTCCAGTATCCCTGTTCCCTATACACATCTACCTCCATCACTCCAGTATCCCTGTCACCTTACCCCTATACATATCTACCTCCATCACTCCAGTATCACCTTACCCCTATACACATCTACCTCCATCACTCCAGTATCCCTGTCACCTTACCCCTATACACATCTACCTCCATCACTCCAGTATCCCCTTACCCCTATACATATCTACCTCCATCACTCCAGTATCCCTGTCGCCTATACATATCTACCTCTATCACTCCAGTATCCCTGTCACCTTACCCCTATACACATCTACCTCCATCACTCCAGTATCTCTGTCACCTACCCCTATACATATCTACCTCCATCACTCCAGTATCCCCTTACCCCTATACATATCTACCTCCATCACTCCAGTATCCCCTTACCACTATACACATCTACCTCCATCACTCCAGTATCCCTGTCCCCTTACCCCTATACACATCTACCCCCATCACTCCAGTATCCCTGTCACCTTACTCCTATACACATCTAACTCCATCACTCCAGTATCCCCTTACCCCTATACATATCTACCTCCATCACTCCAGTATCCCCTTACCACTATACACATCTACCTCCATCACTCCAGTATCCCTGTCACCTTACCCTATACATATCTACCTCCATCACTCCAGTATCCCTGTCACCTTACCCTATACATATCTACCTCCATCACTCCAGTATCCCTGTCACCTTACTCCTATACACATCTACCTCCATCACTCCAGTATCCCCTTACCCCTATACACATCTACCTCCATCACGCCAGTATCCCTGTCCCCTTACCCCTATACATATCTACCTCCATCACTCCAGTATCCCCTTACCCCTATACATATCTACCTCCATCACTCCAGTATCCCTGTCCCCTTACCCCTATACATATCTACCTCCATCACTCCAGTATCCCTGTCACCTTACCCCTATACACATCTACCTCCGTCACTGCAGTATCCCCTTACCCCTATACATATCTACCTCCATCACTCCAGTATCCCTGTCACCTTACCCCTATACACATCTACCTCCATCACTCCAGTATCCCTGTCACCTTACCCCTATACACATCTACCTCCTTCACTGCAGTATCCCCTTACCCCTATACATATCTACCTCCATCACTCCAGTATCCCCTTACCCCTATACATATCTACCACCATCACTCCAGTATCCCTGTCACCTTACCCCTATACACATCTACCTCCTTCACTGCAGTATCCCCTTACCCCTATACATATCTACCTCCATCATTCCAGTATCCCTGTCACCTTACCCCTATACATATCTACCTCCATCATTCCAGTATCCCTGTCACCTTACCCCTATACATATCTACCTCCATCACTCCAGTATCCCTGTCACCTTACCCCTATACATATCTACCTCCATCACTCCAGTATCTCTGTCCTCTTACCCCTATACACATCTACCTCCATCACTCCAGTATCCCTGTCACCTTACACCTATACACATCTACCTCCATCACTCCAGTATCCCTGTCACCTTACCCCTATACATATCTACCTCCATCATTCCAGTATCCCTGTCGCCTATACATATCTACCTCCATCACTCCAGTATCCCTGTCACCTTGCCCCTATACACATCTACCTCAATCACTCCAGTATCCCTGTCACCTTACCCCTATACACATCTACCTCCATCACTCCAGTATCCCTGTCACCTTACCCCTATACACATCTACCTCCATCACTCCAGTATCCCTGTCACCTTACCCCTATACACATCTACCTCCATCACTCCAGTATCCCTGGAACCTTACCCCTATACATATCTACCTCCATCACTCCAGTATCTCTGTCCTCTTACCCCTATACACATCTACCTCCATCACTCCAGTATCCCTGTCACCTTACCCCTATACATATCTACCTCCATCACTCCAGTATCCCTGGCACCTTACCCCTATACATATCTACCTCCATCACTCCAGTATCTCTGTCCCCTATACATATCTACCTCCATCATTCCAGTATCCCTGTCCCCTTACCCCTATAAAAATCTACCTCCATCACTCCAGTATCCCTGTCACCTTACCCCTATACACATCTACCTCCATCACTCCAGTATCCCCTTACCCCTATACATATCTACCACCATCACTCCAGTATCCCTGTCACCTTACCCCTATACATATCTACCTCCATCACTGCAGTATCCCCTTACCCCTATACATATCTACCTCCATCATTCCAGTATCCCTGTCACCTTACCCCTATACATATCTACCTCCATCACTCCAGTATCCCTGTCACCTTACCCCTATACATATCTACCTCCATCACTCCAGTATCCCCTTACCCCTATACATATCTACCACCATCACTCCAGTATCCCTGTCACCTTAACCCTATACATATCTACCTCCATCATTCCAGTATCCCTGTCACCTTACCCCTATACATATCTACCTCCATCACTCCAGTATCCCTGTCACCTTACCCCTATACATATCTACCTCCATCACTCCAGTATCTCTGTCCTCTTACCCCTATACACATCTACCTCCATCACTCCAGTATCCGTGTCACCTTACCCCTATACACATCTACCTCCATCACTCCAGTAACCCTGTCACCTTACCCCTATACATATCTACCTCCATCATTCCAGTATCCCTGTCGCCTATACATATCTACCTCCATCACTCCAGTATCCCTGTCACCTTGCCCCTATACACATCTACCTCCATCACTCCAGTATCCCTGTCACCTTACCCCTATACACATCTACCTCCATCACTCCAGTATCCCCTTACCCCTATACATATCTACCACCATCACTCCAGTATCCCTGTCACCTTACCCCTATACACATCTACCTCCATCACTCCAGCATCCCTGTCACCTTACCCCTATACACATCTACCTCCATCACTCCAGTATCCCTGTCACCTTACCCCTATACACATCTACCTCCATCACTCCAGTATCCCTGTCACCTTACCCCTATACATATCTACCTCCATCACTCCAGTATCCCTGTCACCTTACCCCTATACACATCTACCTCCATCACTCCAGTATCCCTGTCACCTTACCCCTATACACATCTACCTCCATCACTCCAGTATCCCTGGAACCTTACCCCTATACATATCTACCTCCATCACTCCAGTATCTCTGTCCTCTTACCCCTATACACATCTACCTCCATCACTCCAGTATCCCTGTCACCTTACCCCTATACATATCTACCTCCATCACTCCAGTATCCCTGGCACCTTACCCCTATACATATCTACCTCCATCACTCCAGTATCCCCTTACCCCTATACATATCTACCACCATCACTCCAGTATCCCTGTCACCTTACCCCTATACACATCTACCTCCTTCACTGCAGTATCCCCTTACCCCTATACATATCTACCTCCATCATTCCAGTATCCCTGTCACCTTACCCCTATACATATCTACCTCCATCATTCCAGTATCCCTGTCACCTTACCCCTATACATATCTACCTCCATCACTCCAGTATCCCTGTCACCTTACCCCTATACATATCTACCTCCATCACTCCAGTATCTCTGTCCTCTTACCCCTATACACATCTACCTCCATCACTCCAGTATCCCTGTCACCTTACACCTATACACATCTACCTCCATCACTCCAGTATCCCTGTCACCTTACCCCTATACATATCTACCTCCATCATTCCAGTATCCCTGTCGCCTATACATATCTACCTCCATCACTCCAGTATCCCTGTCACCTTGCCCCTATACACATCTACCTCAATCACTCCAGTATCCCTGTCACCTTACCCCTATACACATCTACCTCCATCACTCCAGTATCCCTGTCACCTTACCCCTATACACATCTACCTCCATCACTCCAGTATCCCTGTCACCTTACCCCTATACACATCTACCTCCATCACTCCAGTATCCCTGGAACCTTACCCCTATACATATCTACCTCCATCACTCCAGTATCTCTGTCCTCTTACCCCTATACACATCTACCTCCATCACTCCAGTATCCCTGTCACCTTACCCCTATACATATCTACCTCCATCACTCCAGTATCCCTGGCACCTTACCCCTATACATATCTACCTCCATCACTCCAGTATCTCTGTCCCCTATACATATCTACCTCCATCATTCCAGTATCCCTGTCCCCTTACCCCTATAAAAATCTACCTCCATCACTCCAGTATCCCTGTCACCTTACCCCTATACACATCTACCTCCATCACTCCAGTATCCCCTTACCCCTATACATATCTACCACCATCACTCCAGTATCCCTGTCACCTTACCCCTATACACATCTACCTCCTTCACTGCAGTATCCCCTTACCCCTATACATATCTACCTCCATCATTCCAGTATCCCTGTCCCCTTACCCCTATAAAAATCTACCTCCATCACTCCAGTATCCCTGTCACCTTACCCCTATACACATCTACCTCCATCACTCCAGTATCCCCTTACCCCTATACATATCTACCACCATCACTCCAGTATCCCTGTCACCTTACCCCTATACACATCTACCTCCTTCACTGCAGTATCCCCTTACCCCTATACATATCTACCTCCATCACTCCAGTATCCCTGTCACCTTACCCCTATACATATCTACCTCCATCATTCCAGTATCCCTGTCACCTTACCCCTATACATATCTACCTCCATCACTCCAGTATCCCTGTCACCTTACCCCTATACATATCTACCTCCATCACTCCAGTATCTCTGTCCTCTTACCCCTATACACATCTACCTCCATCACTCCAGTATCCGTGTCACCTTACCCCTATACACATCTACCTCCATCACTCCAGTAACCCTGTCACCTTACCCCTATACATATCTACCTCCATCATTCCAGTATCCCTGTCGCCTATACATATCTACCTCCATCACTCCAGTATCCCTGTCACCTTGCCCCTATACACATCTACCTCCATCACTCCAGTATCCCTGTCACCTTACCCCTATACACATCTACCTCCATCACTCCAGTATCCCCTTACCCCTATACATATCTACCACCATCACTCCAGTATCCCTGTCACCTTACCCCTATACACATCTACCTCCATCACTCCAGCATCCCTGTCACCTTACCCATATACACATCTACCTCCATCACTCCAGTATCCCTGTCACCTTACCCCTATACACATCTACCTCCATCACTCCAGTATCCCTGTCACCTTACCCCTATACATATCTACCTCCATCACTCCAGTATCCCTGTCACCTTACCCCTATACACATCTACCTCCATCACTCCAGTATCCCTGTCACCTTACCCCTATACACATCTACCTCCATCACTCCAGTATCCCTGGAACCTTACCCCTATACATATCTACCTCCATCACTCCAGTATCTCTGTCCTCTTACCCCTATACACATCTACCTCCATCACTCCAGTATCCCTGTCACCTTACCCCTATACATATCTACCTCCATCACTCCAGTATCCCTGGCACCTTACCCCTATACATATCTACCTCCATCACTCCAGTATCTCTGTCCCCTATACATATCTACCTCCATCATTCCAGTATCCCTGTCCCCTTACCCCTATAAAAATCTACCTCCATCACTCCAGTATCCCTGTCACCTTACCCCTATACACATCTACCTCCATCACTCCAGTATCCCCTTACCCCTATACATATCTACCACCATCACTCCAGTATCCCTGTCACCTTACCCCTATACACATCTACCTCCTTCACTGCAGTATCCCCTTACCCCTATACATATCTACCTCCATCACTCCAGTATCCCTGTCACCTTACCCCTGTACACATCTACCTCCATCACTCCAGTATCCCTGTTCCCTATACATATCTACCTCCATCACTCCAGTATCCCTGTCACCTTACCCCTATACACATCTACCTCCATCACTCCAGTATCCCCTTACCCCTATACATATCTACCTCCATCACTCCAGTATCCCCTTACCCCTGTACATATCTACCTCCATCACTCCACTATCCCTGTCACCTTACCCCTATAAACATCTACCTCCATCACTCCAGTATCCCTGTCACCTTACCCCTATACATATCTACCTCCATCACTCCAGTATCCCTGTCGCCTATACATATCTACCTCTATCACTCCAGTATCCCTGTCACCTTACCCCTATACATATCTACCTCCATCACTCCAGTATCCCCTTACCCCTATACACATCTACCTCCATCACTCCAGTATCCCTGTCGCCTATACATATCTACCTCTATCACTCCAGTATCCCTGTCACCTTACCCCTATACATATCTACCTCCATCACTCCAGTATCCCCTTACCCCTATACATATCTACCTCCATCACTCCACTATCCCTGTCACCTTACCCCTATAAAAATCTACCTCCATCAATCCAGTATCCCTGTCCCCTTACCCCTATACACATCTACCTCCATCACTCCAGTATCCCTGTCACCTTTCCCCTATACACATCTACCTCCATCACTCCAGTATCCCCTTACCCCTATACATATCTACCTCCATCACTCCAGTATCTCTGTCCCCTTACCCCTATACATATCTACCTCCATCACTCCAGTATCCCTGTCACCTTACCCCTATACATATCTACCTCCATCACTCCAGTATCCCTGTCACCTTACCCCTATACATATCTACCTCCATCACTCCAGTATCCCTGTCACCTTACCCCTATACATATCTACCTCCATCACTCCAGTACCCCTGTCACCTTACCCCTATACATATCTACCTCCATCACTCCAGTACCCCTGTCACCTTACCCCTATACATATCTACCTCCATCACTCCAGTATCCCTGTCACCTTACCCCTATACATATCTACCTCCATCACTCCAGTATCCCCTTACCCCTATACATATCTACCTCCATCACTCCAGTATCCCTGTCACCTTACCCCTATAAACATCTACCTCCATCACTCCAGTATCCCTGTCACCTTACCCCTATACATATCTACCTCCATCACTCCAGTATCTTTGTCGCCTATACATATCTACCTCTATCACTCCAGTATCCCTGTCACCTTACCCCTATACATATCTACCTCCATCACTCCAGTATCCCCTTACCCCTATACATATCTACCTCCATCACTCCACTATCCCTGTCACCTTACCCCTATAAAAATCTACCTCCATCAATCCAGTATCCCTGTCCCCTTACCCCTATACACATCTACCTCCATCACTCCAGTATCCCTGTCACCTTTCCCCTATACACATCTACCTCCATCACTCCAGTATCCCCTTACCCCTATACATATCTACCTCCATCACTCCAGTATCTCTGTCCCCTTACCCCTATACATATCTACCTCCATCACTCCAGTATCCCTGTCACCTTACCCCTATACATATCTACCTCCATCACTCCAGTATCCCTGTCACCTTACCCCTATACATATCTACCTCCATCACTCCAGTATCCCTGTCACCTTACCCCTATACATATCTACCTCCATCACTCCAGTACCCCTGTCACCTTACCCCTATACATATCTACCTCCATCACTCCAGTACCCCTGTCACCTTACCCCTATACATATCTACCTCCATCACTCCAGTATCCCTGTCACCTTACCCCTATACATATCTACCTCCATCACTCCAGTATCCCCTTACCCCTATACATATCTACCTCCATCACTCCAGTATCCCTGTCACCTTACCCCTATAAACATCTACCTCCATCACTCCAGTATCCCTGTCACCTTACCCCTATACATATCTACCTCCATCACTCCAGTATCTTTGTCGCCTATACATATCTACCTCTATCACTCCAGTATCCCTGTCACCTTACCCCTATACATATCTACCTCCATCACCCCCTTACCCCAATACACATCTACCTCCATCACTCCAGTATCCCTGTCACCTTACCCCTATACACATCTACCTCCATCACTCCAGTATGCCCTTACCCCTATACATATCTACCTCCATCACTCCAGTATCCCCTTACCCCTATACATATCTACCTCCATCACTCCAGTATCCCTGTCACCTTACCCCTGTACACATCTACCTCCATCACTCCAGTATCCCCTTACCCCAATACACATCTACCTCCATCACTCCAGTATCCCTGTCACCTTACCCCTATACACATCTACCTCCATCACTCCAGTATGCCCTTACCCCTATACATATCTACCTCCATCACTCCACTATCCCTGTCACCTTACCCCTATAAACATCTACCTCCATCACTCCAGTATCCCTGTCACCTTACCCCTATACATATCTACCTCCATCACTCCAGTATCCCTGTCGCCTATACATATCTACCTCTATCACTCCAGTATCCCTGTCACCTTACCCCTATACATATCTACCTCCATCACTCCAGTATCCCCTTACCCCTATACACATCTACCTCCATCACTCCAGTATCCCTGTCGCCTATACATATCTACCTATTTCACTCCAGTATCCCTGTCACCTTACCCCTATACATATCTACCTCCATCACTCCAGTATCCCCTTACCCCTATACATATCTACCTCCATCACTCCAGTATCCCTGTCACCTTACCCCTATACACATCTACCTCCATCACTCCAGTATCCCTGTCGCCTATACATATCTACCTATTTCACTCCAGTATCCCTGTCACCTTACCCCTATACATATCTACCTCCATCACTCCAGTATCCCCTTACCCCTATACATATCTACCTCCATCACTCCAGTATCTCTGTCACCTTACCCCTATACATATCTACCTCCATCACTCCAGTAACCCTGTCCCCTTACCCCTATACACATCTACCTCCGTCACTCCAGTATCCCTGTCCCCTTACCCCTATACATATCTACCTCCATCACTCCAGTATCCCTGTCACCTTACCCCTATACATATCTACCTCCATCACTCCAGTATCCCTGTCCCCTTACCCCTATACACATCTACCTCCATCACTCCAGTATCCCTGTCCCCTTACCCCTATACATATCTACCTCCATCACTCCAGTATCCCCTTACCCCTATACATATCTACCTCCATCACTCCAGTATCTCTGTCACCTTACCCCTATACATATCTACCTCCATCACTCCAGTAACCCTGTCCCCTTACCCCTATACACATCTACCTCCGTCACTCCAGTATCCCTGTCCCCTTACCCCTATACATATCTACCTCCATCACTCCAGTATCCCTGTCACCTTACCCCTATACATATCTACCTCCATCACTCCAGTATCCCTGTCCCCTTACCCCTATACACATCTACCTCCATCACTCCAGTATCCCTGTCCCCTTACCCCTATACATATCTACCTCCATCACTCCAGTATCCCTGTCACCTTACCCCTATACATATCTACCTCCATCACTCCAGTATCCCTGTCACCTTACCCCTATACATATCTACCTCCATCACTCCAGTATCCCTGTCACCTTAACCCTATACATATCTACCTCCATCACTCCAGTATCCCTGTCATCTTACCCCTATACATATCTACCTCCATCACTCCAGTATCCCTGTCACCTTACCCCTATACATATCTACCTCCATCACTCCAGTATCCCTGTCAACCTATACATATCTACCTCTATCACTCCAGTATCCCTGTCACCTTACCCCTATACATATCTACCTCCATCACTCCAGTATCCCCTTACCCCTATACACATCTACCTCCATCACTCCAGTATCCCTGTCGCCTATACATATCTACCTCTATCACTCCAGTATCCCTGTCACCTTACCCCTATACATATCTACCTCCATCACTCCAGTATCCCTGTCACCTTACCCCTATACACATCTACCTCCATCACTCCAGTATCCCTGTCCCCTTACCCCTATACACATCTACCTCCATCACTCCAGTATCCCTGTTCCCTATACATATCTACCTCCATCACTCCAGTATCACCTTACCCCTATACATATCTACCTCCATCACTCCAGTATCCCTGTCACCTTACCCCTATACACATCTACCTCCATCACTCCAGTATCCCTGTCCCCTTACCCCTATACACATCTACCTCCATCACTCCAGTATCCCTGTTCCCTATACACATCTACCTCCATCACTCCAGTATCCCTGTCACCTTACCCCTATACATATCTACCTCCATCACTCCAGTATCACCTTACCCCTATACACATCTACCTCCATCACTCCAGTATCCCTGTCACCTTACCCCTATACACATCTACCTCCATCACTCCAGTATCCCCTTACCCCTATACATATCTACCTCCATCACTCCAGTATCCCTGTCGCCTATACATATCTACCTCTATCACTCCAGTATCCCTGTCACCTTACCCCTATACACATCTACCTCCATCACTCCAGTATCTCTGTCACCTACCCCTATACATATCTACCTCCATCACTCCAGTATCCCCTTACCCCTATACATATCTACCTCCATCACTCCAGTATCCCCTTACCACTATACACATCTACCTCCATCACTCCAGTATCCCTGTCCCCTTACCCCTATACACATCTACCCCCATCACTCCAGTATCCCTGTCACCTTACTCCTATACACATCTAACTCCATCACTCCAGTATCCCCTTACCCCTATACATATCTACCTCCATCACTCCAGTATCCCCTTACCCCTACACATATCTACCTCCATCACTCCAGTATCCCTGTCACCTTACCCCTATACACATCTACCTCCATCACTCCAGTATCCCTGTCTCCTTACCCCTATACACATCTACCTCCATCACTCCAGTATCCCCTTACCCCTATACATATCTACCTCCATCACTCCAGTATCCCTGTCACCTTACCCCTATACATATCTACCTCCATCACTCCAGTATCCCTGTCACCTTACTCCTATACATATCTACCTCCATCACTCCAGTATCCCTGTCACCTTACCCCTATACACATCTACCTCCATCATTCCAGTATCCCTGTCCCCTATACATATCTACCTCCATCACTCCAGTATCCCTGTCACCTTACCCCTATACATACCTACCACCATCACTCCAGTATCTCTGTCCCCTTACCCCTATACACATCTACCTCCATCACTCCAGTATCCCTGTCCCCTTACCCCTATACATACCTACCTCCATCACTCAAGTATCCCTGTCCCCTTACCCCTATACATATCTACCTCCATCACTCCAGTATCCCTGTCACCTTACCCCTATAAACATCTACCTCCATCACTCCAGTATCCCCTTACCCCTATACATATCTACCTCCATCACTCCAGTATCCCTGTCCCCTTACCCCTATACATATCTACCTCCATCACTCCAGTATCCCCTTACCACTATACACATCTACCTCCATCACTCCAGTATCCCTGTCCCCTTACCCCTATACACATCTACCCCCATCACTCCAGTATCCCTGTCACCTTACTCCTATACACATCTACCTCCATCACTCCAGTATCCCCTTACCCCTATACATATCTACCTCCATCACTCCAGTATCCCCTTACCCCTACACATATCTACCTCCATCACTCCAGTATCCCTGTCACCTTACCCCTATACACATCTACCTCCATCACTCCAGTATCCCTGTCTCCTTACCCCTATACACATCTACCTCCATCACTCCAGTATCCCCTTACCCCTATACATATCTACCTCCATCACTCCAGTATCCCTGTCACCTTACCCCTATACATATCTACCTCCATCACTCCAGTATCCCTGTCACCTTACTCCTATACATATCTACCTCCATCACTCCAGTATCCCTGTCACCTTACCCCTATACACATCTACCTCCATCACTCCAGTATCCCTGTCCCCTATACATATCTACCTCCATCACTCCAGTATCCCTGTCACCTTACCCCTATACATACCTACCACCATCACTCCAGTATCTCTGTCCCCTTACCCCTATACACATCTACCTCCATCACTCCAGTATCCCTGTCCCCTTACCCCTATACATACCTACCTCCATCACTCAAGTATCCCTGTCCCCTTACCCCTATACATATCTACCTCCATCACTCCAGTATCCCTGTCACCTTACCCCTATACACATCTACCTCCATCACTCCAGTATCCCTGTCACCTTACCCCTATACATACCTACCACCATCACTCCAGTATCTCTGTCCCCTTACCCCTATATATATCTACCTCCATCACTCCAGTATCCCTGTCACCTTACCCATATACATATCTACCTCCATCACTCCAGTATCCCTGTCACCTTACCCCTATACATATCTACCTCCATCACTCCAGTATCCCTGTCACCTTAACCCTATACATATCTACCTCCATCACTCCAGTATCCCTGTCACCTTACCCCTATACATATCTACCTCCATCACTCCAGTATCCCTGTCACCTTACCCCTATACATATCTACCTCCATCACTCCAGTATCCCTGTCACCTTACCCCTATACATATCTACCTCCATCACTCCAGTATCCCCTTACCCCTATACACATCTAACTCCATCACTCCAGTATCCCTGTCGCCTATACATATCTACCTCTATCACTCCAGTATCCCTGTCAACTTACCCCTATACACATCTACCTCCATCACTCCAGTATCTCTGTCACCTACCCCTATACATATCTACCTCCATCACTCCAGTATCCCCTTACCCCTATACATATCTACCTCCATCACTCCAGTATCCCCTTACCACTATACACATCTACCTCCATCACTCCAGTATCCCTGTCCCCTTACCCCTATACACATCTACCTCCATCACTCCAGTATTCCCTTACCCCTATACATATCTACCTCCATCACTCCAGTATCTCTGTCCTCTTACCCTTATACACATCTACCTCCATCACTCCAGTATCCCTGTCACCTTACCCCTATACACATCTACCTCCATCACTCCAGTATCCCTGTCACCTTACCCCTATACATACCTACCACCATCACTCCAGTATCTCTGTCCCCTTACCCCTATACATATCTACCTCCATCACTCCAGTATCCCTGTCACCTTACCCCTATACATATCTACCTCCATCACTCCAGTATCCCTGTCACCTTACCCCTATACATATCTACCTCCATCACTCCAGTATCCCTGTCACCTTAACCCTATACATATCTACCTCCATCACTCCAGTATCCCTGTCACCTTACCCCTATACATATCTACCTCCATCACTCCAGTATCCCTGTCACCTTACCCCTATACATATCTACCTCCATCACTCCAGTATCCCTGTCACCTTATCCCTATACATATCTACCTCTATCACTCCAGTATCCCTGTCACCTTAACCCTATACATATCTACCTCCATCACTCCAGTATCCCCTTACCCCTATACACATCTAACTCCATCACTCCAGTATCCCTGTCGCCTATACATATCTACCTCTATCACTCCAGTATCCCTGTCACCTTACCCCTATACACATCTACCTCCATCACTCCAGTATCCCTGTCGCCTATACATATCTACCTCTATCACTCCAGTATCCCTGTCACCTTACCCCTATACACATCTACCTCCATCACTCCAGTATCTCTGTCACCTACCCCTATACATATCTACCTCCATCACTCCAGTATCCCCTTACCCCTATACATATCTACCTCCATCACTCCAGTATCCCCTTACCACTATACACATCTACCTCCATCACTCCAGTATCCCTGTCCCCTTACCCCTATACACATCTACCTCCATCACTCCAGTATCCCCTTACCCCTATACATATCTACCTCCATCACTCCAGTATCTCTGTCCTCTTACCCTTATACACATCTACCTCCATCACTCCAGTATCCCTGTCACCTTACCCCTATACACATCTACCTCCATCACTCCAGTATCCCTGTCACCTTACCCCTATACATACCTACCACCATCACTCCAGTATCTCTGTCCCCTTACCCCTATACATATCTACCTCCATCACTCCAGTATCCCTGTCACCTTACCCCTATACATATCTACCTCCATCACTCCAGTATCCCTGTCACCTTACCCCTATACATATCTACCTCCATCACTCCAGTATCCCTGTCACCTTAACCCTATACATATCTACCTCCATCACTCCAGTATCCCTGTCACCTTACCCCTATACATATCTACCTCCATCACTCCAGTATCCCTGTCACCTTACCCCTATACATATCTACCTCCATCACTCCAGTATCCCTGTCACCTTATCCCTATACATATCTACCTCTATCACTCCAGTATCCCTGTCACCTTACCCCTATACATATCTACCTCTATCACTCCAGTATCCCCTTACCCCTATACACATCTAACTCCATCACTCCAGTATCCCTGTCGCCTATACATATCTACCTCTATCACTCCAGTATCCCTGTCACCTTACCCCTATACACATCTACCTCCATCACTCCAGTATCCCTGTCGCCTATACATATCTACCTCTATCACTCCAGTACCCCTGTCACCTTACCCCTATACACATCTACCTCCATCACTCCAGTATCTCTGTCACCTACCCCTATACATATCTACCTCCATCACTCCAGTATCCCCTTACCCCTATACATATCTACCTCCATCACTTCAGTATCCCCTTACCACTATACACATCTACCTCCATCACTCCAGTATCCCTGTCCCCTTACCCCTATACACATCTACCTCCATCACTCCAGTATCCCCTTACCCCTATACATATCTACCACCATCACTCCAGTATCCCTGTCACCTTACCCCTATACACATCTACCTCCATCACTCCAGTATCTCTGTCACCTACCCCTATACATATCTACCTCCATCACTCCAGTATCCCCTTACCCCTATACATATCTACCTCCATCACTCCAGTATCCCCTTACCCCTATACATATCTACCTCCATCACTCCAGTATCCCCTTACCCCTATACATATCTACCTCCATCACTCCAGTATCCCCTTACCCCTACACATATCTACCTCCATCACTCCAGTATCCCTGTCACCTTACCCCTATACACATCTACCTCTATCACTCCAGTATCCCTGTCACCTTACCCCTATACACATCTACCTCCATCACTCCAGTATCCCTGTCGCCTATACATATCTACCTCTATCACTCCAGTATCCCTGTCACCTTACCCCTATACACATCTACCTCCATCACTCCAGTATCTCTGTCACCTACCCCTATACATATCTACCTCCATCACTCCAGTATCCCCTTACCCCTATACATATCTACCTCCATCACTCCAGTATCCCCTTACCACTATACACATCTACCTCCATCACTCCAGTATCCCTGTCCCCTTACCCCTATACACATCTACCTCCATCACTCCAGTATCCCCTTACCCCTATACATATCTACCTCCATCACTCCAGTATCTCTGTCCTCTTACCCTTATACACATCTACCTCCATCACTCCAGTATCCCTGTCACCTTACCCCTATACACATCTACCTCCATCACTCCAGTATCCCTGTCACCTTACCCCTATACATACCTACCACCATCACTCCAGTATCTCTGTCCCCTTACCCCTATACATATCTACCTCCATCACTCCAGTATCCCTGTCACCTTACCCCTATACATATCTACCTCCATCACTCCAGTATCCCTGTCACCTTACCCCTATACATATCTACCTCCATCACTCCAGTATCCCTGTCACCTTAACCCTATACATATCTACCTCCATCACTCCAGTATCCCTGTCACCTTACCCCTATACATATCTACCTCCATCACTCCAGTATCCCTGTCACCTTACCCCTATACATATCTACCTCTATCACTCCAGTATCCCCTTACCCCTATACACATCTAACTCCATCACTCCAGTATCCCTGTCGCCTATACATATCTACCTCTATCACTCCAGTATCCCTGTCACCTTACCCCTATACACATCTACCTCCATCACTCCAGTATCCCTGTCGCCTATACATATCTACCTCTATCACTCCAGTACCCCTGTCACCTTACCCCTATACACATCTACCTCCATCACTCCAGTATCTCTGTCACCTACCCCTATACATATCTACCTCCATCACTCCAGTATCCCCTTACCCCTATACATATCTACCTCCATCACTTCAGTATCCCCTTACCACTATACACATCTACCTCCATCACTCCAGTATCCCTGTCCCCTTACCCCTATACACATCTACCTCCATCACTCCAGTATCCCCTTACCCCTATACATATCTACCACCATCACTCCAGTATCCCTGTCACCTTACCCCTATACACATCTACCTCCATCACTCCAGTATCTCTGTCACCTACCCCTATACATATCTACCTCCATCACTCCAGTATCCCCTTACCCCTATACATATCTACCTCCATCACTCCAGTATCCCCTTACCCCTATACATATCTACCTCCATCACTCCAGTATCCCCTTACCCCTATACATATCTACCTCCATCACTCCAGTATCCCCTTACCCCTACACATATCTACCTCCATCACTCCAGTATCCCTGTCACCTTACCCCTATACACATCTACCTCTATCACTCCAGTATCCCTGTCACCTTACCCCTATACACATCTACCTCCATCACTCCAGTATCCCTGTCGCCTATACATATCTACCTCTATCACTCCAGTATCCCTGTCACCTTACCCCTATACACATCTACCTCCATCACTCCAGTATCTCTGTCACCTACCCCTATACATATCTACCTCCATCACTCCAGTATCCCCTTACCCCTATACATATCTACCTCCATCACTCCAGTATCCCCTTACCACTATACACATCTACCTCCATCACTCCAGTATCCCTGTCCCCTTACCCCTATACACATCTACCTCCATCACTCCAGTATCCCCTTACCCCTATACATATCTACCTCCATCACTCCAGTATCTCTGTCCTCTTACCCTTATACACATCTACCTCCATCACTCCAGTATCCCTGTCACCTTACCCCTATACACATCTACCTCCATCACTCCAGTATCCCTGTCACCTTACCCCTATACATACCTACCACCATCACTCCAGTATCTTTGTCCCCTTACCCCTATACATATCTACCTCCATCACTCCAGTATCCCTGTCACCTTACCCCTATACATATCTACCTCCATCACTCCAGTATCCCTGTCACCTTACCCCTATACATATCTACCTCCATCACTCCAGTATCCCTGTCACCTTAACCCTATACATATCTACCTCCATCACTCCAGTATCCCTGTCACCTTACCCCTATACATATCTACCTCCATCACTCCAGTATCCCTGTCACCTTACCCCTATACATATCTACCTCCATCACTCCAGTATCCCTGTCACCTTATCCCTATACATATCTACCTCTATCACTCCAGTATCCCTGTCACCTTACCCCTATACATATCTACCTCCATCACTCCAGTATCCCCTTACCCCTATACACATCTAACTCCATCACTCCAGTATCCCTGTCGCCTATACATATCTACCTCTATCACTCCAGTATCCCTGTCACCTTACCCCTATACACATCTACCTCCATCACTCCAGTATCACTGTCGCCTATACATATCTACCTCTATCACTCCAGTATCCCTGTCACCTTACCCCTATACACATCTACCTCCATCACTCCAGTATCTCTGTCACCTACCCCTATACATATCTACCTCCATCACTCCAGTATCCCCTTACCCCTATACATATCTACCTCCATCACTTCAGTATCCCCTTACCACTATACACATCTACCTCCATCACTCCAGTATCCCTGTCCCCTTACCCCTATACACATCTACCTCCATCACTCCAGTATCCCCTTACCCCTATACATATCTACCACCATCACTCCAGTATCCCTGTCACCTTACCCCTATACACATCTACCTCCATCACTCCAGTATCTCTGTCACCTACCCCTATACATATCTACCTCCATCACTCCAGTATCCCCTTACCCCTATACATATCTACCTCCATCACTCCAGTATCCCCTTACCCCTATACATATCTACCTCCATCACTCCAGTATCCCCTTACCCCTATACATATCTACCTCCATCACTCCAGTATCCCCTTACCCCTACACATATCTACCTCCATCACTCCAGTATCCCTGTCACCTTACCCCTATACACATCTACCTCCATCACTCCAGTATCCCTGTCTCCTTACCCCTATACACATCTACCTCCATCACTCCAGTATCCCCTTACCCCTATACATATCTACCTCCATCACTCCTGTATCCCTGTCACCTTACCCCTATACATATCTAACTCCATCACTCCAGTATCCCTGTCACCTTACTCCTATACATATCTACCTCCATCACTCCAGTATCCCTGTCACCTTACCCCTATACACATCTACCTCCATCACTCCAGTATCCCTGTCCCCTATACATATCTACCTCCATCACTCCAGTATCCCTGTCCCCTTACCCCTATACATATCTACCTCCATCACTCCAGTATCTCTGTCCTCTTACCCTTATACACATCTACCTCCATCACTCCAGTATCCCTGTCACCTTACCCCTATACACATCTACCTCCATCACTCCAGTATCCCTGTCACCTTACCCCTATACATACCTACCACCATCACTCCAGTATCTCTGTCCCCTTACCCCTATACATATCTACCTCCATCACTCCAGTATCCCTGTCACCTTACCCCTATAAACATCTACCTCCATCACTCCAGTATCCCCTTACCCCTATACATATCTACCTCCATCACTCCAGTATCCCTGTCCCCTTACCCCTATACATATCTACCTCCATCACTCCAGTATCTCTGTCCTCTTACCCTTATACACATCTACCTCCATCACTCCAGTATCCCTGTCACCTTACCCCTATACACATCTACCTCCATCACTCCAGTATCCCTGTCACCTTACCCCTATACATACCTACCACCATCACTCCAGTATCTCTGTCCCCTTACCCCTATACATATCTACCTCCATCACTCCAGTATCCCTGTCACCTTACCCCTATACATATCTACCTCCATCACTCCAGTATCCCTGTCACCTTACCCCTATACATATCTACCTCCATCACTCCAGTATCCCTGTCACCTTAACCCTATACATATCTACCTCCATCACTCCAGTATCCCTGTCACCTTACCCCTATACATATCTACCTCCATCACTCCAGTATCCCTGTCACATTACCCCTATACATATCTACCTCCATCACTCCAGTATCCCTGTCACCTTATCCCTATACACATCTACCTCCATCACTCCAGTATCCCCTTACCCCTATACACATCTAACTCCATCACTCCAGTATCCCTGTCGCCTATACATATCTACCTCTATCACTCCAGTATCCCTGTCACCTTACCCCTATACACATCTACCTCCATCACTCCAGTATCCCTGTCGCCTATACATATCTACCTCTATCACTCCAGTATCCCTGTCACCTTACCCCTATACACATCTACCTCCATCACTCCAGTATCTCTGTCACCTACCCCTATACATATCTACCTCCATCACTCCAGTATCCCCTTACCCCTATACATATCTACCTCCATCACTTCAGTATCCCCTTACCACTATACACATCTACCTCCATCACTCCAGTATCCCTGTCCCCTTACCCCTATACACATCTACCTCCATCACTCCAGTATCCCTGTCCCCTTACCCCTATACACATCTACCTCCATCACTCCAGTATCCCCTTACCCCTATACATATCTACCACCATCACTCCAGTATCCCTGTCACCTTACCCCTATACACATCTACCTCCATCACTCCAGTATCTCTGTCACCTACCCCTATACATATCTACCTCCATCACTCCAGTATCCCCTTACCCCTATACATATCTACCTCCATCACTCCAGTATCCCCTTACCCCTATACATATCTACCTCCATCACTCCAGTATCCCCTTACCCCTATACATATCTACCTCCATCACTCCAGTATCCCCTTACCCCTACACATATCTACCTCCATCACTCCAGTATCCCTGTCACCTTACCCCTATACATATCTACCTCCATCACTCCAGTATCTCTGTCCTCTTACCCTTATACACATCTACCTCCATCACTCCAGTATCCCTGTCACCTTACCCCTATACACATCTACCTCCATCACTCCAGTATTCCTGTCACCTTACCCCTATACATACCTACCACCATCACTCCAGTATCTCTGTCCCCTTACCCCTATACATATCTACCTCCATCACTCCAGTATCCCTGTCCCCTTACCCCTATACACATCTACCTCCATCACTCCAGTATCCCTGTCCCCTTACCCCTATACATACCTACCTCCATCACTCCAGTATCCCCGTCCCCTTACCCCTATACATATCTACCTCCATCACTCCAGTATCCCTGTCACCTTACCCCTATAAACATCTACCTCCATCACTCCAGTATCCCCTTACCCCTATACATATCTACCTCCATCACTCCAGTATCCCTGTCCCCTTACCCCTATACATATCTACCTCCATCACTCCAGTATCTCTGTCCTCTTACACTTATACACATCTACCTCCATCACTCCAGTATCCCTGTCACCTTACCCCTATACACATCTACCTCCATCACTCCAGTATCCCTGTCACCTTACCCCTATACATATCTACCTCCATCACTCCAGTATCCCCTTACCCCTATACATATCTACCTCCATCACTCCAGTATCCCTGTCCCCTTACCCCTATACATATCTACCTCCATCACTCCAGTATCCCTGTCCCCTTACCCCTATACATATCTACCTCCATCACTCCAGTATCCCTGTCCCCTTACCCCTATACATATCTACCTCCATCACTCCAGTATCCCCTTCCCCCTATACATATCTACCTCCATCACTCCAGTATCCCCTTTACCCCTATACACATCTACCTCCATCACTCCAGTATCCCTGTCACCTTACCCCTATACACATCTACCTCCATCACTCCAGTATCCCTGTCACCTTACCCCTATACATATCTACCTCCATCACTCCAGTATCCCCTTACCCCTATACATATCTACCTCCATCACTCCAGTAACCCTGTCACCTTACCCCTATACACATCTACCTCCATCACTCCATTATCCCTGTCACCTTACCCCTATACACATCTACCTCCATCACTCCAGTATCCCTGAACATTGCAAATATGGTATTGGGACTGACCCTGTATATAGTATGTTACATATTGATTGTGTTCTTCATATATCTTACTTTTTCTTCTTAGTATTACTTTGTTATTGATTATTGCTTTGTTGGGTTTTCAATTTGCAAGAAAGGCATTTCACTGTACATGTACACTTGAAACACCGACTCCAACTACCTTGAGGAGAACTGGCTGGATGAGGGTATGTTTGAGAGTAGGGGGGGTGTGTGTGTGTGTGTGTGTGTGTGTGTGTGTGTGTGTGTGTGTTTTGGAACAATACGTCAGAGTGCATCTCTTCACTAATATTGTATGTGGGATCAAAGTAGAGGTGGGGAAGTGGGAAATGACTCCCACTGGCTAACTCTGCTCCTCCAATCACAGAAGATCATTTTAAAATAATCAAGCGTCCAATCAGAGCCTGGAGTCAAACAGGGGGCCGTCTCATCATCAGACACATCAGCAGTCTCAGTCCCACAGAAGAGATAACAAGCACAGAGAGAAGAACAGAAAGACAGACAGAAAGAGGGAAGGAGAGATAAGAAAAGGGTCCATAATAAACCCTTTATAAGGCATTTACAAACAGTTAACTCACCATCTATGAATTATTACTCCCACATTTGTAAATCTTAGTAAGCTAGTTATTCACACAGGTGTATATATATATATATATATATATATATATATATATATATATATATATATATATATATATATATATATATACACACACAAAAGTATGTGGACACCCGTTCAAATTAGTGGATTCAGCCATTTCAGCCACACCCGTTTCTGACAGATGTATAAAACCGAGTACACAGCTATGCAATCTCCATACACAAACGGTGCCACATTGGCAGAAGAATGGCCTTACTGAAGAGCTCAGTGACTTTCAATGTGGCACCGTCATAAGATGCCACCTTTCCAACAAGTCAGTTCGTCAAATTTCTGCCCTACTAGAGCTGTCCTGGTCAACTAAGTGCTGTTATTGTGAAGTGGAAACGTCTAGGAGCAACAACGGCTCAGCCGTGAAGTGGTAGGTCACACCAGCTCACAGAACGGGACCGCTGAGTGCTGAAGCGCGTAGTGCATACAAACCGTCTTTTCTTGGTTGCAACACTCACTATCGAGTTCCAAACTGCCTCTGGATGCAACATCAGCACAATAACTGTTCGTCAGGAGCTTCATAAAATGCGTTTCCATGGCTGAGCAGCCGCACACAAGCCTAAGATCACCATGCGCAATGCCAAGCGTAGGCTGGATGGTGTAAAGAGCTCCGCCATTGGATTCCCTAGTGGAAATTCTCTGGAGTGATGAATCAAATTTCACCATCTGGCAGGCTGACGGCCGAATCTGGGTTTGGCGATTGCCAGGAGAACGCTACCTGCCCCAATGCATAGTGCCAACTGTGAAGTTTGGTGGAGGAGGAATAATGGTCAAGGGCTGTTTTTCATGACTCGGGACACTTAGTTCCAGTGAAAAGAAATCTTAACGCTACAGCATACAATGACATTCTAGACAATTCTGTGCTTCCAACCTTGTGGCAACAGTTTGGGGAAGGCCCTTTCCTGTTTCAGCATGACCATGCCCCCATGCACAAAGCAATATCCATACAGAAATGGTTTGTCGAGATCGGTGTGGAAGAATTTGACTGGCCCGCACAGAGCCCTGACCTCAACCCCATCGAACACTTTTGGGATGAATTGGAACGCCGACTGCGAGCCAGGCCTAATCGCCCAACATCAGTGTCCGACCTCACTAAAGCTCTTGTGGCTGAATGGAAGCAAGTCCCCACAGTAATGTTCCAACATCTAGTGGAAAGGCTGTTAGAGCAGCAAAGGGGGGACCAACTCCAGAAGAATGATTTTAGAATGAGATGTTTGATGAGCATGTTAGTCATGTTGTGTGGGTATTGGTCACTCAAAACATTTATGAAGTATTTATGAAGCATACATAGTGATCACTTTAGATTAGGGGCTGCAAAAATACTTACTAATAATTAGTAAATGGTTTATAAATGTGGGAGTAATGATCAATACATGGTGAACACACACTTTATAAATGCCTTAAATATGGTTTATTACAGACCGTTAAAATAAAGTGTTACCACAAAGGGCTGTGATAGTCTGATGCCAAGCCCATGGGATGGAAATACACCCCCCCCACACACACACACACACACACACACACACACACACACACTACCTCCTGGTTGAGTAGAGCAGTGGCCAGTTTGTGGACGTCAGCAGTGAGCAGCGAAGTCCCTCTGATCACCTTACTCAGCGCAGCCAGGGATTGGTGGATACCCTGGACCAATCGGATAGCATTGAACTGTTCCAGAACAATGAAGGACAAGACAGGTGACCCCTGACCTTCAGTCGGTGGGGCAACTTTTTGATGGATGAGAGACGAGCCCTGAAAGACAGAAAGAGAGAGAGAGACAGATCAACAGAAAGAGAGAGAGAGAGGATAATTAAATGACTTGTGTAAAATGCACGCCACCCAATAGCTTAATGCCAACAGATGATTAATAGGTGATTGACTAGAGAGGTAATTAGCTAGCTGCTAGGAGGTAGTAGGATGAGTAATTAGCTGGTCATTAGCTGCTAGTCCTTCTTGAGCTAGTTATACACCACGCCCTACAGAGAGGATCCGCCCCTCGTAGACTGACCAATGGAATGGAGCATTCATGTCTGGTACCGTCATGGGTCTGGGTTTGACACACACAGGCTCGCACTACACAAAAACACACACGCACACACACCAAAAAGAGTCGTCAAAGGGTTGTGAACAAAATAATATACAAACCAATGATCCCTCAACTGCCGCCCAAAATCACAGAGTGAATTCATTTAGCAAAAACCCACTGCTCTGACACAATAACAGTCCTGTATTCACACGATCACTCTCTCCTAAGGCAATAAACAGAGACACACTGTCCTTCTCCTCCTCTTTTATTCCTTCTGCTGTTTGTGTTCTTCCTCAGCGCTGTATTCTCTCCCCCTGGTGCAGGCTGGGTAAGATATGCTAATGAGGTTTACAGGGATCCGATGTGGGACCCGCCATTAATTAAAACCAGCGGGGTGCTGCACTGGATTCTGGGACGTCAAAGCGACACCCATATAAAAACACTTTAACACAATACATCATTCTCCTATTGGTATCAAACACAACAATGGTGTGTGTGTGTGTGTGAGTGTGTGTGTGTAGCCTATTCTTACTCTCAGAAAATAATACATAGTAATGAAGTCATAGCCTGGTCCTGGGGAAGAAAGAACAATGATGTCTGCAACATACAACACTCCTCCACTAGAGCAACGTGAATCATTAAATAAACTCATTACCCACCTGAGAGACTCACAGTGGGAATGTTTACAAAAAGAGGAAATACACGCGCGCGCGCACGCGCGCACGCACGCACGCACGCACGCACACACACACACACACACACACACACACACACACACACACACACACACACACACACACACACACACACACACACACACACACACACACACACACACACACACACACACACACACACACACAATGAAGGAACTTAATCAGCTTTATAGACACTTGAATTATACTTGAGTAAACAACACTGGGACACACACTGAATACATTATCTGTTTCCACAGAGAACCACTGTTAGTATGGACCCAAGAGACAAACACTTCTGTTTCCACAGAGAACCACTGTTAGTATGGACCCAAGAGACAAACACTTCTGTTTCCACAGAGAACCACTGTTAGTATGGACCCAAGAGACAAACACTTCTGTTTCCACAGAGAACCACTGTTAGTATGGACCCAAGAGACAAACACTTCTGTTTCCACAGAGAACCACTGTTAGTATGGACCCAAGAGACAAACACTTCTGTTTCCACAGAGAACCACTGTTAGTATGGACCCAAGAGACAAACACTTCTGTTTCCACAGAGAACCACTGTTAGTATGGACCCAAGAGACAAACACTTCTGTTTCCACAGAGAACCACTGTTAGTATGGACCCAAGAGACAAACACTTCTGTTTCCACAGAGAACCACTGTTAGTATGGACCCAAGAGACAAACACTTCTGTTTCCACAGAGAACCACTGTTAGTATGGACCCAAGAGACAAACACTTCTGTTTCCACAGAGAACCACTGTTAGTATGGACCCAAGAGACAAACACTTCTGTTTCCACAGAGAACCACTGTTAGTATGGACCCAAGAGACAAACACTTCTGTTTCCACAGAGAACCACTGTTAGTATGGACCCAAGAGACAAACACTTCTGTTTCCACAGAGAACCACTGTTAGTATGGACCCAAGAGACAAACACTTCTGTTTCCACAGAGAACCACTGTTAGTATGGACCCAAGAGACAAACACTTCTGTTTCCACAGAGAACCACTGTTAGTATGGACCCAACAGACAAACACTTCTGTTTCCACAGAGAACCACTGTTAGTATGGACCCAAGAGACAAACACTTCTGTTTCCACAGAGAACCACTGTTAGTATGGACCCAAGAGACAAACACTTCTGTTTCCTCAGAGAACCACTGTTAGTATGGACCCAAGAGACAAACACTTCTGTTTCCACAGAGAACCACTGTTAGTATGGACCCAAGAGACAAACACTTCTGTTTCCACAGAGAACCACTGTTAGTATGGACCCAAGAGACAAACACTTCTGTTTCCACAGAGAACCACTGTTAGTATGGACCCAAGAGACAAACACTTCTGTTTCCACAGAGAACCACTGTTAGTATGGACCCAAGAGACAAACACTTCTGTTTCCACAGAGAACCACTGTTAGTATGGACCCAACAGACAAACACTTCTGTTTCCACAGAGAAAGTAATACATTATATCAGAATCCACCGTGGTGGTGGTGCATGACTGTTCAGATATTTGGGATTTTGCACCTCAATGCTCTGGTGAATCCACACCCAGGATGAAGCAGTAACTTAAAGACAGACACATTGGGCAGAGGGGACACGACATAAACTCATTATTGGCTCCTGGGGTATCATTAACATAGAATAAGCTTGTTTACAAAGGGAAAACTAAGTCCAGTCTCCTCTTCTGAAGACAGACCTTATTATAGCCAATCAAAAAACACTTCACCCACCTCAATGACCAATCAACAGACAACAACAGCAGCTGTGAGGTCATTTACATATATATACATATATCAGATCCCTATTACTGAGGCTAGGAGGACACAGGTACATCAACAGTACACACACACACACACACACACACACACACACACACACACACACACACACACACACACTATATTGTGTTTTCATGCCCACAGAACAAGATAGAAACTAATGGGAGAGAGAAAGAGAGAGAGAGAGAGAGGGGGGGAATGAGGAGGGAAAGAGAGCGGAATGAGGAGGGAGAGGCGGAAGGAGAGAGAGAGATGGGAATGAGGAGGAGGGAGAGAGAGAGAGAGAGGGAATGAGGAGGGAAGTAGAGAGAGAGGGGGAATGAGGAGGGAGATAGAGGGGGAATGGGGAGGAGAGAGAGAGGGGAATGAGGAGGAGAGAGAAAGAGAGGGGAATGAGGAGGAGAGAGAGAGGGGAATGAGGAGGAGAGAGAGAGAGAGAGAGAGAGAGAGAGGGGGAATGAGGAGGGTGAGAGAGGGGAATGAGGAGGGAGAGAGAGAGAGGGGAATGAGGAGGGAGACAGAGAGAGAGAGGGGAATGAGGAGGGAGAGAGAGGGGAATGAGGAGGGAGAGAGAGAGAGGGGAATGAGGAGGGAGGGAGAGAGAGAGAGGGGAATGAGGAGGGAGAGAGAGGGGAATGAGGAGGGAGAGAGAGAGGCAATGAGGAGGGAGAGAGAGGGGAATGGGGAGGAGAGAGAGGGGAATGAGGAGGGAGAGAGAGAGAGGGGAGGGAATGAGGAGGGAGAGAGAGAGGCAATGAGGAGGGAGAGAGAGGGGAATGAGGAGGGAGAGAGAGGGGAATGAGGAGGGAGAGAGAGGGGAATGATGATGAGAGAGAGGGAATGAGGAGGGAGAGAGAGGGAATGAGGAGGGAGAGAGAGGGAATGAGGAGGGAGAGAGAGGGGAATGAGGAGGGAGAGAGAGGGGAATGATGATGAGAGAGAGGGAATGAGGAGGGAGAGAGAGGGGAATGAGGAGGGAGAGAGAGAGAGGGGGGAATGAGGAGGGAGAGAGAGAGGCAATGAGGAGGGAGAGAGAGGGGAATGAGGAGGGAGAGAGAGGGGAATGAGGAGGGAGAGAGAGGGGAATGAGGAGGGAGAGAGAGAGAGAGGGGAATGAGGAGGGAAAGAGAGGGGAATGAGGAGGGAAAGAGAGGGGAATGAGGAGGGAGAGAGAGGGGAATGATGATGAGAGAGAGGGAATGAGGAGGGAGAGAGAGGGAATGAGGAGGGAGAGAGAGGGAATGAGGAGGGAGAGAGAGGGAATGAGGAGGGAGAGAGAGGGGAATGAGGAGGGAGAGAGAGGGGAATGAGGAGGGAGAGAGAGAGGAATGATGATGAGAGAGAGGGAATGAGGAGGGAGAGAGAGGGAATGAGGAGGGAGAGAGAGGGGAATGATGATGAGAGAGAGGGAATGAGGAGGGAGAGAGAGGGGAATGAGGAGGGAGAGAGAGGGAATGAGGAGGGAGAGAGAGGGAATGAGGAGGGAGAGAGAGGGGAATGAGGAGGGAGAGAGAGGGGAATGAGGAGGAGGAGGGAGAGAAGGGCTAAATTATTTAACACAAAAGGGGACATTTCACTGATTTGAAAGGTGGTGGTTTCTAAGCAACTGCATACACTAGCAAAACCGAGGAGTGAGCAGCCACCGGCCAACACACACTAGCAAGCGCACACACACACACACACACACACACACACACACACACACACACACACACACACACACACACACACACACACACACCACACACACACACACACACACACACACACACACACACACACACACAAAGACACAGCAGCTGTTCAGGTAGATAGAGGAGAGAGCAGAGAGGGAGACAGAAAGAGAGAGAGTTACCTGGTTGAGTTTCTTCCAGAGGTTGAGGACAGGAGAGAGGCCATTGGACCAGATCTCTCTGTCAAACTTTGATCCTGCTGCTACCGAGCGGCTCAGAATCCTCAGCTGGGAGATCACCTGGAGACAGACAGACAGACAGACAGACAGACAGACAGACAGACAGACAGACAGGAGTTAATGCGTGTGGACAATGACCTTGACAGTTCAGCATAGTACATCAATCAGTCCATCCAGCCGTCCAATCATTGGACAGATAAAAAAAACAGACCAGCAGAGAAGTTTATACTCTGATAATAGAGATAGGGTTTCTGTTCTGAGGTGTGTGTGTGTGTGTGTGTGTGTGTGTGTGTGTGTGTGTGTGTGTGTGTGTGTGTGTGTGTGTGTGTGTGTGTGTGTGTGGTGCTCTGGGGAGATTAGAGGAAGAGACGGTCTGATAAATGGGTTTAATTTGGTCTGGATGAACTCTCCACCTGCTTTATCAGCCCCACTCAGGAGAGAGAGAGTCAGAGGATACACTCATAGAAAGAAAGATGCTATCTAGAACCTTAAAAGGTCTTTGGCTGTCCCCATAGGACAACCCTTTGAATAACTATTTTTGGTTGCAGGTATAACCATTTTGTTTCCAGGTAGAACCATTTTGTTTCCAGGTAGAACCCTTTTGGGTACCATGAAGAACCCGTTTTAAAGAGGGTGAGAGAAGGAAAGAGAAGAAGGGTGAGGAGAACAAATTTAAGTCAGGACTAGGCTAATTCTATTTAAATTAATCCAGATTTTAAAAATGGCTTTCTGAGGTGTTAGTATGGACCCAAGAGACAAACACTTCTGTTTCCACAGAGAACCACTGTTAGTATGGACCCAAGAGACAAACACTTCTGTTTCCACAGAGAACCACTGTTAGTATGGACCCAAGAGACAAACACTTCTGTTTCCACAGAGAACCACTGTTAGTATGGACCCAAGAGACAAACACTTCTGTTTCCACAGAGAACCACTGTTAGTATGGACCCAAGAGACAAACACTTCTGTTTCCACAGAGAACCACTGTTAGTATGGACCCAAGAGATAGACACTTCTGTTTCCACAGAGAACCACTGTTCTAGACTAGGGAGTCCCAGACTAAAGTAAGGACTAACCAGTTCATCTTTGTTAAGCCTAATTAAAAACCTGGGATGGGACACTAGATGCCAAAAACCTCAAGCTGATCAGTACTTGTAGGAAAGGGCCTTCCCCAAAGAGAGTCATATAAAAGCCTTGGCTAAAGCAAACAAATGTCAGCTGTATTTTTCTTTGAACAGTGCATTCGGAAAGTATTCAGACCCCTTGACTTTTTCCACATTTTGTTACGTTACAGCCTTAATCAAAAATGGATTAAATCGTTTTCCCCCCTCATCAGTCTATACACAATACCCCATAATGACAAAGTATAAACAGGTTATTAGAAATGATTACATTTACATAAGTATTCAGACCCTTTACTCAGTACTTTGTTTAATCACCTTTGGCAGCGATTACAGCCTCGAGTCTTCTTGGGTATGACGCTACAGGCTTGGCACACCTGTATTTGGGGAGTTTCTCCCATTTTTCTCTGCAGATCCTCTCAAGCTCTGTCAGGTTGGATGGGGAGCGTTGCTGCACAGCTATTTTAAGGTCTCCAGAGATGTTCGATCGGGTTCAAGTCCGGGCTCTGGCTGGGCCACTCAAGGACATTCAGAGACTTGTCCCGAAGCCACTCCTGCACTGTGTGTGTGTCTTGGCTGTGTGCTCGTTGTCCTGTTGGAAAGTGAATCTTCGCCCCAGTCTGAGGTCCTGAGTGCTCTGGAACAGGTTTTCATCTAGGATCTCTCTGTACTTTGCTCCGTTCACCAATCTCTCGATCCTGACTAGTCTCCCAGTCCCTGCCGTTGAAAAACATCCCCACAGCATGATGCTGCCACCACCATGCTTCACCATAGGGATGGTGCCAGGTTTCCTCCAGACGTGATGGTTGGCATTCAAGCTAAAGAGTTTAATCTTGGTTTCATCAGACCAGAGAATTTAGTTTCTCATGGTCTGAGAGTCTTTAGGTGCATTTTGGCAAACTCCAAGCGGGCTGTCATGTGCCTTTTACTGAGGAGTGGCTTCCGTTTGGCCACTCTACCATAAAGGCCTGATTGGTGGAGTGCTGCAGAGATGGGTGTCCTTCTGGAAGGTTCTCCCATCTCCACAGAGGAACTCTGGAGCTCTGTCAGTGACCATCGGGTTCTTGGTCACCTCCCTGACCAAGACCCTTCTCCCCCGATTGCTCAGTTTGGCCGGGCGGCCAAATCTAGGAAGAGTCTTAGTGTTTCCAAGCATCTTCCATTTAACCTGTTGAGGGTAGGGGGCAGTATTGACACGGCTGGATAAAAAACGTACCCGATTTAATCTGGTTACTACTCCTGCCCAGTAACTAGAATATGCATATAATTATTGGCTTTGGATAGAAAACACTCCAAAGTTTCTAAAACTGTTTGAATGGTGTCTGTGAGTATAACAGAACTCAAATGGCAGGTCAAAACCTGAGAGATTCCTTTACAGGAAGTGGCCTGTCTGACCATTTATTGTCTTTTTTTGACATCTCTTTTAAAAACTTAGGATCTCTGCGGTAACGTGACACTTCCCACGGCTCCAATAGGCTCCCAGAGCCCGGGAAAAACCTGAATGTCGTCATTCCAGCCCCAGGCTGAAACACATTATCGCCTTTCTCAAGTGGCCGATCAAGGGACTGTGGGCTTAGGCGCGTGCACTGGCCGCCCCCGTCTTTGTGTTTTTTCCTCTGTTGGCCGAAAAGGAGATTCCCGGTCGGAATATTATCGCTTTTTTACGAGATAAATTGCATAAAAATTGATTTTAAACAGCGGTTGACATGCTTCGAAGTACGGTAATGGAATATTTAGAATTTTTTTGTCACGAATTGCGCCATGCGCACGACCCTGATTTACCATTTCGGATAGTTTCTGGAACGCACAAACAAAACGCCGCTATTTGGATATAACGATGGATTATTTGGGACCAAACCAACATTTGTTATTGAAGTAGAAGTCCTGGGAGTGCATTCTGACGAAGACAACAAAGGTAATAACATTTTTGTTATAGTAAATCTGATTTTGGTGAAGGCTAAACTTGCCGGGTGTCTAAATAGCTAGCCCGTGATGGCTGGGCTATGTACTTAGAATATTGCAAAATGTGCTTTCACCAAAAAGCTATTTTAAAATCAGACATAACGAGTGCATAGAGGAGTTCTGTATCTATAATTCTTAAAATAATTGTAATGCTTTTTGTGAACGTTTATCGTGAGTAATTTAGTAAATTGTTAGCAAATTCCTCCGGAAGTTTGCGGGGGGTATGCTAGTTCTGAACGTCACATGCTAATGTAAAAAGCTGTTTTTTGATATAAATATGAACTTGATTGAACAAAACATGCATGTATTGTATAACATAATGTCCTAGGTGTGTCATCTGATGAAGATCATCAAAGGTTAGTGCTGCATTTAGCTGTCTTCTGGGTTTTTGTGACATTATATGCTAGCTTGAAAAATGGGTGTCTGATTATTTCTGGCTGGGTACTCTGCTGACATAATCTAATGTTTTGCTTTCGTTGTAAAGCCTTTTTGAAATCGGACAGTGTGGTTAGATTAACGAGAGTCTTGTCTTTAAATAGCTGTAAAATAGTCATATGTTTGAGAAATTGAAGTAATAGGATTTTTAAGGTATTTGAAAATCGCGCCACTGGATTACACTGGCTGTTGCGTAGGTGGGACGAATTCGTCCCGCCTAGCCCAGAGAGGTTAAGAATGATGGAGGCCAATGTGTTTTTGGTATCCTTCCCCAGATCTGTGCCTCAACACAATCCTGTCTCGGAGCTCTACGGACAACTTCTTCGACCTCGTGGCTTGGTTTTTGCACTGACATGCACTGTCTACTGTGGGACCTTATATAGACAGGTGTGTGCCTTTCCAAATCATGTCCAATCAATTGAATTTACCACAGGTGGCCTCCAATCAAGTTGTAGAAACATCTCAAGGATGATTCATGGAAACAGGATGCACCTGAGCTCAATTTCGAGTCTCATAGCAAAGGGTCTAAAAAACAGGTATTTCTGTTTTTTATTTTTAATACATTTGCAAACATTCCTAAGAACTTGTTTTCACTTTGTCATTAAGGGGTATTGTGTGTAGATTGCTGAGTTTTTATTTTTATTTAATCTATTTTAGAGTAAGGCTAAACCTAACAAAACGTGGAAAAAGTCAAGGAGTCTGAATACTTTCCAAAGGCACTGTACATATGGAAATGGTCATGGAAATTGATTTAATCAAAATCATTCAGTGGGTTTCTCCCGTCTATAACCACCCTTCTGTCTGGAATTGCTGGTTCTCTTTGATCATTAGTATCAGGTTCAGTTTAAGCCTTCACTAAGCTCTAGATTAGCTCTAATCGTCCTTCTGGAAATCAGACTTTTTAAATCTAGACTAGGGCAAGTCTGAAATCATTTTAAACCATGTCTGAGAAATGCAATTTCAGTTAGTCCAGTTTAAAAGTGCAATTTAGTCTAATATTAGGCTTAATCTGTTTCCGCAAAACCGCCCCGTAATGTGAATAAATAATAGTTGATCTGATGCATCAGCCTCAATGCTTTTCACCATGTTGGGATGTAGCCGAGGCCGACTGGTTGTATGAATGTGGGATCTACTGTTTCATCCCACAAGTGTCCCAGAGTCTGTTTGGAATGGGCTATTTCTTTCTCACACAGAATGACAAGCTGACCAATAAAATAGCTACACTTTTCTACTATGGGGGATAATATATTGACATAGGCTAATGATGCTGTTCTTTACTCAAGTTTCAGGTGTTTAATGTCACATAAATAAGTATAGTGAAATGCCTTTCTAAGTAACTCAAAACACAACAATAAAAAAAAGGAAAAGTAAATGTGGACATCTTCAAAATGTACATTAGAATTTGGTAAGACTTGCATGTTGTGTTAATATGAATGACCATAATGTAAATGTGATGTCTGTGTTTCTGAGCACTGTGGGTGGACACACTAATCAGGTTGGGTACCCAATGCATATGGGTCCGGACAATTTCTCAAAATGTCAGATATATTAAAATGCTGCTGGTCAAATGTCCGGTAAATTAAAATGCTGCCGGTCATATATCCACCGCCATATTTTCCAAACAGACGCACGCACACGCACGCACACACACGCACGCACACAGAAAGCTCTGGTAGCCTATTCAGAGAGAGAAAAACCCAGAGGAGTTTTAATACCTGTTAAAGTCCATTCACCCAGACTAGTTACAGTGCCTTCCCCAAAGAGAGTCAGGGTATTGTGTGTAGAATGATTAGCAAATGCTTTTATTTAATCCATTTTAGAATAACGCTGTAAATAAACAAAATGTGGAAAAAGTCAAGGGGTCTGAACACTTTCCAAATGAACTGTATATTCATACATAAAGCATATTCATATATAGCACATACTAGTTATAAAGAGCAGACTAGTTAAATAGAGCAGACTAGTTATATTCATATATAGTACATACTAGTTATATAGAGCAGACTAGTTAAATAGAGCAGACTAGTTATATTCATATATACCACATACTAGTTATAAAGAGCAGACTAGTTAAATAGAGCAGACTAGTTATATTCATATATAGTACATACTAGTTATATAGAGCAGACTAGTTAAATAGAGCAGACTAGTTATATTCATATATACCACATACTAGTTATAAAGAGCAGACTAGTTAAATAGAGCAGACTAGTTATATTCATATATAGTACATACTAGTTATATAGAGCAGACTAGTTAAATAGAGCAGACTAGTTATATTCATATATACCACATACTAGTTATAAAGAGCAGACTAGTTAAATAGAGCAGGCTAGTTATATTCATATATACCACATACTAGTTATATAGAGCAGACTAGTTAAATAGAGCAGACTAGTTATATTCATATATACCACATACTAGTTATAAAGAGCAGACTAGTTAAATAGAGCAGACTAGTTATATTCATATATACCACATACTAGTTATATAGAGCAGACTAGTTAAATAGAGCAGATTAGTTATATTCATATATACCACATACTAGTTATATAGAGCAGACTAGTTATATTCATACACAGAGCAGACTAGTTATATTGCATTTAGAGCAGACTAGTTATATTCATATACAGTGGGGGAAAAAAGTATTTGATCCCCTGCTGATTTTGTACGTTTGCCCACTGACAAAGAAATGATCAGTCTATAATTTTAATGGTAGGTTTATTTGAACAGTGAGAGACAGAATAACAAAAAAATGCAGAAAAACGCATGTAAAAAATGTTATAAATTGATTTGCATTTTAATGAGGGAAATAAGTATTTGACGCCCTCGCCATCAGAAAGATTTCTGGCTCCCAGGTGTCTTTTATACAGGTAACGAGCTGAGATTAGGAGCACACTCTTAAAGGGAGTGTGTTACCTGTATAAAAGACACCTGTCCACAGAAGCAATCAATCAATCAGATTCCAAACTCTCCACCATGGCCAAGACCAAAGAGCTCTCCAAGGACGTCAGGGACAAGATTGTAGATGTACACAAGGCTGGAATGGGCTACAAGACCATCGCCAAGCAGCTTGGTGAGAAGGTGACAATAGTTGGTGTGATTATTCACAAATGGAAGAAACACAAAAGAACTGTCAATCTCCCTCGGCCTGGGGCTCCATACAAGATCTCACCTCGTGGAGTTGCAATGATCATGAGAACGGTGAGGAATCAGCCCAGAACTACACGGGAGGATCTTGTCAATGATCTCAAGGCAGCTGGGACCATAGTCACCAAGAAAACAATTGGTAACACACTACGCCGTGAAGGACTGAAATCCTGCAGAGCCCGCAAGGTCCCCCTGTTCAAAATCCCTCCTGAGATGTGTGCAAACCTGGTGGCCAACTACAAGAAACGTCTAACCTCTGTGATTGCCAACAAGGGTTTTGCCACCAAGTACTAAGTCATGTTTTGCAGAGGGGTCAAATACTTATTTCCCTCATTAAAATGCAAATCAATTTATAACATTTTTGACATGTGTTTTTCTGGATTTTTTTGTTGTTATTCTGTCTCTCACTGTTCAAATAAACCTACCATTAAAATTATAGACTGATCATTTCTTTGTCAGTGGGCAAACGTACAAAATCAGCTGGGGATCAAATATTTTTTTCCCTCACTGTAGAGATCAGACTAGTTATATTAATATATAGAGAAGACACATTATATTGAGCAGACTAGTTATATAGAGCCGACTAGTTATATTAATATATAGAGAAGACACATTATATTGAGCAGACTAGTTATATAGAGCAGACTAGTTATATTGATATATATGGAAGACTAGTTATATTCATTTATAGATCAGACTAGTTACATTCATATACAGGAATAGAGCAGGCTCGTTATATTCACATACAGGAATAGAGCAGACTAGTTATATTCACATACAGGAATAGAGCAGACTAGTTATATTCACATACAGGTATAGAGACAAGCAGTTCATGTACCCTCCAGCTCCCTTCTAGGCCCATCCACATCAACTATTAAACAGCCTCCCCTGTGTCCCGCTGACAGACCACACAGCAAAGGGCCTCCAGCACAGAGAGAAAAGAAAGAGAGAGTGTGTGTGTGATTGTGTGTGTGTGATTGTGTGTGTGCATGCGTGATTGTGTGTGTCCTGGTTACAGCCCACACTTCCCTGGCTTTGACAGAGGGCCTGGGAGTGAACAAGAGGTCAGAGAGCATCGCTATGAGAATAGAACGGAATCAGCATGACAGAGACAAACGACACTAGAGAGAGAGAGAGCCATTGTTATTTTTACCCTTGATTATTGTTGTTACTGATTGTCCCCTTGTCAATCTTGATTATTCATATTTTAATTATGTTAATATTGTAAATGTATCACTTAATCTCCAAAGTATGTTTTGGCAATATGTACATTGATACATCATGCCAATAAAGCAAATTGAATTGAGAGAGAGGTACAGTAGATCTAATGGTTAATAGATTGATAGTTTGATAGTGTTAGCGTTAGTAATAGTATTGGTGTTAGTGATAGTGTTCGTGATATCATTAGTGATAGTGATATTATTAGTGACAGTGTGTTAGTGATAGTGTTAGTGATAGTGTGTTAGTGACAGTGTTAGTGATAGTATTAGTGACAGTGTGTTAGTGATAGTATTAGTGATAGTGATAGCGTGTTAGTGATATTGAGTGTGGTAGTGATAGTATTAGTGATAGTGTGTTAGTGATAGTATTAGTGTGTTAGTGATAGTATTAGTGATAGTGTTAGTGATAGTGTGTTAGTGATAGGGATAGTATTAGTGATAGTGTGTTACTGATAGTGATATTATTAGTGACAGTGTGTTAGTGATAGTATTATTGATAGTGATAGTGTGTTAGTGATAGTATTAGTGATAGTGTGTTACTGATAGTGATATTATTAGTGACAGTGTGTTAGTGATAGTGTTAGTGATAGTATTAGTGACAGTGATAGCGTGTTAGTGATATTGAGCGTGGTAGTGATAGTATTAGTGATAGTATTAGTGATAGTATTAGTGATAGTGTGTTACTGATAGTGATATTATTAGTGACAGTGTGTTAGTGATAGTGTTATTGATAGTATTAGTGACAGTGATAGCGTGTTAGTGATATTGAGCGTGGTAGTGATAGTATTAGTGACAGTGATAGCGTGTTAGTGATATTGAGCGTGGTAGTGATAGTATTAGTGATAGTGATAGCGTTAGTGACAGTATTAGTGGTAGTGTGTTAGTGATAGTGATAGTATTAGTGACAGTGTGTTAGTGATATTATTCGTGATAGTGTGTTAGTGATAGTGTGTTAGCGATAGTATTAGTGATAGTGTGTTAGTGTGTTAGCGATAGTATGTTAGCGATAGTATGTTAGCGATAGTGTGTTAGTGATAGTATGTTAGCGATAGTATGTTAGCGATAGTGATAGTGTGTTAGTGTGTTAGCGATAGTGTGTTAGCGATAGTGATAGTGTATTAGCGATAGTGTGTTAGCGATAGTATTAGTGATAGTGTGTTAGCGATAGTATTAGTGATAGTGTGTTAGTGTGTTAGCGATAGTATGTTAGCGATAGTATGTTAGCGATAGTGTGTTAGCGATAGTATGTTAGCGATAGTGATAGTGTGTTAGTGTGTTAGCGATAGTGTGTTAGTGTGTTAGCGATAGTATGTTAGCGATAGTGTGTTAGCGATAGTGTGTCAGCGATAGTGTGTCAGCGATAGTGTGTTAGCGATAGTGATAGTATTCGTGAGAGTGTGTTAGTGATAGTGTGTTAGCGATAGTATTAGTGATAGTGTGTTAGCGATAGTATTCGTGATAGTGGGTTAGCGATAGTATTAGTGATAGTATGTTAGTGATAGTGTGTTAGCGATAGTGTGTTAGTGATAGTGTGATAGTATTAGTGACAGTGTGTTAGTGATAGTGATAGTATTAGTGATAGTGTGTTAGTGATAGTATTAGTGATAGTGTGATAGTATTAGTGTGTTAGTGATAGTGTGAATGCTGCATGATGGAAATTGCCGACAGGAAAACAAAGGAAAGGAGGGGGGCTAATAGGAATAAATACACATTAAATCCCCCAATGCAACATACTGCAACATATCACAACATATTAAACACTAAGGGTGAATATTTTCCCTGTATTTTACAAATGTTCCATTCCAAAAATAAAATTTTCACCTGGGTAACCCGGTATTTCCAGGAAAAACATTAAATACATTTTATGAGTCCAATATTAAATACATTTTATGAGCACAAGCCCAAAAAAGCCCAAATGATTGGGCTGTTATCCAATAGATATATGATATAGACTTATAGTCTGCACATTACACATGTCAGGAAAACATAAAAGCCAAAAGATGTAGCTAGCTATATGCCCTCTTATGTAAATAAATGAAACTAGCTACAGTAGGCTAATCTTTTTGAGTGTGAACTGTATAACTGTAAAGCATTGTATTATTTATTTTATTTCACCTTTATTTAACCAGGTAGGCCAGTTGAGAACAAGTTCTTATTTACAACTGCGACCTGGCCAAGATAAAGCAAAGCAGTGCGACACAAACAACACAGAGTCACACATGGGATAAACAAACGTACAGTCAACAACACAATAGAAAAATATATATACAGTGTGTGCAAATGTAGTAAGATTAGGGAGGTAAGGCAATAGAAAAGAGTAAAAATAAAGAAAAACCCAAGAATGAGTAGCTGTGTCCAAACTTTTGACTGGTACTTGCTTAATAAATTTGATTTTTTTTTTTCTTCACCTTTATTTAACCAGGTAGGCAAGTTGAGAAAAAGTTCTCATTTACAATTGCGACCTGGCCAAGATAAAGCAAAGCAGTTTGACACATACAACAACACAGAGTTACACATGGAGTAAAACAAACATACAGTCAATAATACAGTAGAAAAATAAGTCTATATACAATGTGAGCAAATGAGGAGAGATAAGGGAGGTAAAGGCAAAAAAAGGCCATGGTGGCGAAGTACATACAATATAGCAAGTAAAACACTGGAATGGTAAATTTGCAGTGGAAGAAAGTGCAAAGTAGAAATAGAAATAATGGTGTGCAAAGGAGCAAAATAAAATAAATAAATACAGTAGGGGAAGAGGTAGTTGTTTGGGCTAAATTATAGATGGGCTATGTACAGGTGCAGTAATCTGTGAGCTGCTCTGACAGCTGGTGCTTAAAGCTAGTGAGGGAGATAAGTGTTTCCAGTATCAGAGATTTTTGTAGTTCGTTCCAGTCATTGGCAGCAGTGAACTGGAAGGCGAGGCGGCCAAAGGAGGAATTGGCTTTGGGGGTGACCAGTGAGATATACCTGCTGGAGCGCTATGGTGCCCAGCGAGCTAAGATAAGGGGGGACTTTACCTAGCAGGGGCTTATAGATGACCTGGAGCCAGTGGGTTTGGCGACGAGTATGAAGCGAGGGCCAGCCAACGAGAGCGTACAGATCGCAGTGGTGGGTAGTATATGGGGCTTTGGTGACAAAACGGATGGCACTGTGATAGACTGCATCCAATTTGTTGAGTATGGTATTGGAGGCTATTTTGTAAATGACATTGTCGAAGTCAAGGATCAGTAGGATGGTCAGTTTTACGAGGGTATGTTTGGCAGCATGAGTGAAGGATGCTTTGTTGCGAAATAGGAAGCCAATTCTAGATTTAACTTTGGATTGGAGATGTTTGATGTGAGTCTGGAAGGAGAGTTTACAATCAAACCAGACACCTAGGTATTTGTAGTTGTCCACAGATTCTAAGTCAGAACCGTCCAGAATAGTGATGCTGGACGGGCGGGCAGGTGCAGGCAGCGATCGGTTGAAGAGCATGCATTTAGTTTTACTTGTATTTAAGAGCAGTTGGAGGCCACGGAAGGAGAGTTGCATGGCATTGAAGCTCGTCTGGAGGGTTGTTAACACAGTGTCCAAAGAAGGGCCAGAAGTATACAGAAGGATGTCGTCTGCGTAGAGGTGGATCAGAGACTCACCAGCAGCAAGAGCGACATCATTGATGTATACAGAGAAGAGAGTCGGCCCAAGAATTGAACCCTGTGGCACCCCCATAGAGACTGCCAGAGATCCGGACAACAGGCCCTCCGATTTGACACACTGAACTCTGTCTGAGAAGTAGTTGGTGAGGCAATCATTTGAGAAACCAAGACTATTGAGTCTGCCGGTGATTGACAGAGCCGAAAGCCTTGGCCAGGTCAATGAATACGGCTGCACAGTATTGTTTCTTATCGATGGCGGTTAAGATATCGTTTAGGACCTTGAGCGTGGCTGAGTTGCACCCATGACCAGCTCTGAAACCAGATCGTATAGCAGAGAAGGTACGGTGGGATTCGAAATGGTCGGTAATCTGTTTGTTGACTTGGCTTTCGAAGACCTTAGAAAGGCAGGGTAGGATAGATATAGGTCTGTAGCAGTTTGGGTCAAGAGTGTCCCCCCCTTTGAAGAGGGGGATGACCGCAGCTGCTTTCCAATCTTTGGGAATCTCAGACGACACGAAAGAGGTTGGACAGGCTAGTAATAGGGGTTGCAACAATTTCGGCAGATCATTTTAGAAAGAAAGGGTCCAGATTGTATAGCCCGGCTGATTTGTAGGGTTCCAGATTTTGAAGTTCTTTCAGAACATCAGCTGACTGGATTTGGGTGAAGGAGAAGCGGGGGGGGTTGCAGGAAAAAAAATTCTGCTTGATAAAGCTAGCCTTGGCTTTTCTAACTGCCTGTGTATATTGGTTTCTAACTTCCCTGAAAAGTTGCATATCACGGGGGCTGTTCGATGCTAATGCAGAACGCCACAGGATGTTTTTGTGTTGGTTAAGGGCAGTCAGGTCTGGAGAGAACCAAGGGCTATATCTGTTCCTAGTTCTAAATGTCATGAATGGGGCATGCTTATTTAAGATGGTGAGGAAGGCATTAAAAAAAAAATAACCAGGCATCCTCTACTGACGGGATGAGGTCAATATCCTTCCAGGATACCTGGGCCAGGTCGATTAGAAAGGCCTGCTCGCTGAAGTGTTTCAGGGAGCGTTTGACAGTGATGAGTGGAGGTCGTTTGACCACGGACCCATTACGGATGCAGGCAATGAGGCAGTGATCGCTGAGATCTTGTTTGAAAACAGCAGAGGTGTATTTAGAGGGCAAATTGGTTAGGATGATATCTATGAGGGTGCCCGTGTTTACGGCTTTGGGGCGGTACCTGGTAGGTTCATTGATAATTTGTGTGAGATTGAGGGCATCAAGCTTAGATTGTAGGATGGCTGGGGTGTTAAGCATGTCCCAGTTTAGGTCACCTAGCAGCACGAGCTCTGAAGATAGATGGGGGGCAATCAGTTCACATATGGTGTCCAGAGCACAGCTGGGGGCAGAGGGTGGTCTATAGCAGGCGGCAACGATGAGAGACTTGTTTTTAGCCTCTTACATCTAGACGTTCCGCTAGCGGAACACCTGCTCCAATATCCAATGATAGGCGTGGCGCGAATTACAAATTCCTCAAAAATACAAAAACTTCAATTTCTCAAACATATGACTATTTCACAGCATTTTAAAGACAAGACTCTCCTTTATCTAACCACACTGTCCGATTTCAAAAAGGCTTTACAGCGAAAGCAAAACATTAGATTATGTCAGCAGAGTACCAAGCCAGAAATAATCAGACACCCATTTTTCAAGCTAGCATATAATGTCACAAAAACCCAGAAGACAGCTAAATGCAGCACTAACCTTTGATGATCTTCATCAGATTACACACCCAGGACATTATGTTATACAATACATGCATGTTTTGTTCAATCAAGTTCATATTTATATCAAAAAACAGCTTTTTACATTAGCATGTGACGTTCAGAACTAGCATACCCCCCGCAAACTTCCGGGTAATTTGCTAACAATTTACTAAATTACTCACGATAAACGTTCACAAAAAGCATAACAATTATTTTAAGAATTATAGATACAGAACTCCTCTATGCACTCGATATGTCCGATTTTAAAATAGCTTTTTGGTGAAAGCACATTTTGCAATATTCTAAGTACATAGCCCAGCCATCACGGGCTAGCTATTTAGACACCCGGCAAGTTTAGCACTCACCAATATCAGATTTACTATTATAAAAGTTTGATTACCTTTTGTTGTCTTCGTCAGAATGCACTCCCAGGACTGCTACTTCAATAACAAATGTTGGTTTGGTCCAAAATAATCCATCGTTATATCCGAATAGCGGCGTTTTGTTCGTGCGTCCCAGACACTATCCGAAATGGTAAATCAGGGTCGTGCGCATGGCGCAATTCGTGGCAAAAAAAATCTAAATATTCCATTACCGTACTTCGAAGCATGTCAACCGCTGTTTAAAATCGATTTTTATGCAATTTATCTCGTAAAAAAGCGATAATATTCCGACCGGGAATCTCCTTTTCGGCAAACAGAGGAAAAATCACAAAGACGGGGGCGGCCAGGGCACACGCCTAAGCCCACAGTCCCTTGATCGGCCACTTGAGAAAGGCGATAATGTGTTTCAGCCTGGGGCTGGGATGACGACATTCTGTTTTTTCCCGGGCTCTGAGCGCCCATGGAAGACGTAGGAAGTGTCACGTTAGAGCAGAGATCCTTTGTAAAAGATAGAGATGGCAAAGAAGTTCAAGAAATGGTCAGACAGGCCACTTCCTGTAAAGGAATCTCTCAGGTTTTGACCTGCCATTTGAGTTCTGTTATACTCACAGACACCATTCAAACAGTTTTAGAAACTTTGGAGTGTTTTCTATCCAAAGCCAATAATTATATGCATATTCTAGTTACTGGGCAGGAGTAGTAACCAGATTAAATCGGGTACGTTTTTTATCCAGCCGTGAAAATACTGCCCCCTAGCCATAACAGGTTAGAGAGGTGGATTTTTAAAAGTAGAAGTTCAAATTGTTTGGGTACAGACCTGGATAGTAGGACAGAACTCTGAAGGCTATCTCTGCAGTAGATTGCAACACCACCCCCTTTGGCCATTCTATCTTGTCTGAAAATGTTGTAGCTAGGGATGGAGATTTCAGAGATTTTGGTGGTCTTCCTAAGCCAGGATTCAGACACGGCTAGGACATCCGGGTTGGCAGAGTGTGCTAAAGCAGTGAATAAAACAAACTTAGGGAGGAGGCTTCTAATGTTAACTTCTTGGTGACAGGGGGCAGTATTCAGAAATTCAGATGAATACGTGCCCAAATTAAACTGCCTGCTTCTCGGGCCCAGAAGATAGGATATGCATATTATTAGTAGATTTGGATAGAAAACACTCTCAAGTTTCTAAAACTGTTTGAATGATGTCTGTGAGTATAACAGAACTCATATGGCAGACAAAAACCTGAGAAAAGATCCAACCAGGAAGTGACTTGTAGTATTTCTATCTAATCCCTATTCAAACTACAGTGTCTGTGGGGATATTTTGCACTTCCTAAGGCATCGATTGGCTGTCAACAGACTTTAGAAACTTGTTTCATGCGTCTACTGTTACTGGGCAGAGAATAGGAGCTCAGTCAATCAGTGGACTGCCTGGGACCAGTGAGTTGTTTACTGCGCAAGCGCGCCGCTCCTTCTTTTTCCTCTGTAATGAATACGCTATTGTCCGGTTGGAATTTTATCTAAGTTTTATGTTAAAAAAACACTAAGGATTGATTGTAAACATCGTTTGACATGTTTCTACGAGCAGTAATGGAACTATTTGACTTTTCGTCTCTGGTTTTGCGCTCTCGCATTATGCCTTTGGATTAGTGATCTGAACGAGCGAACAAAACAGAGGTATTTGGACATAAATATGGAGTTTTTCGAACAAAAAGAACATTTCTAGTGGAAGTAGGAGTCCTGGGAGTGCATTCCGACGAAGATCAGCAAAGGTAAGGGACGATTTATAATACTAATTCTGAGTTTAGTTGACTCCAGAACTTGGCGGGTAACTGTATAACTTGCTTTGATGGCTGAGCTCTGTACTCAGAATATTGAAAAATAATTTCGCCGTAAAGCTATTTTAAAATCTGACACAGCGGTTGCATTAACCTGTTAGGGCTAGGGGGCAGTATTGACACGGCTGGATAAAAAAACGTACCCGATTTAATCTGGTTACTGCTCCTGCCCAGTAACTAGAATATGCATATAATTATTGGCTTTGGATAGAAAACACCCTAAAGTTTCTAAAACTGTTTGAATGGTGTCTGTGAGTATAACAGAACTCCTATGGCAGGCCAAAACCTGAGAAGATTTCAAGCAGGAAGTGGCCTGTCTGAGAAGTAGTGTTTCATCTTGGCTCTTTTTATTGAAGACTCAGGATCTGTGCAATAACGTGACACTTCCTACGTCTTCCATAGGGTCTCAGAGCCCGGGAAAAAGTTGAACGATATCGAGGCAGGCTCTGGCTGAAACACTTTATTGCTTTTGGCAAGTGGCCACTCAGAGTACTATGGGCTTAGGCGCGTGCCTGCTTCGACCGAATGCTTTCTTTTCCTTTGTCTGTTTATCTAAACGCATTTTCCCGGTCGGAATATTATCGCTTTTTTATGAGAAAAATGGCATAAAAATTGATTTTAAACAGCGGTTGACATGCTTCGAAGTACGGTAATGGAATATTAAGAATTCTTTTGTCACGAATTGCGCCATGCTCGTCACCCTTATTTAGCCTTTAGGATAGTGTCTAAAACGCACGAACAAAACGCCGCTGTTTGGATATAACGATGGATTATTTTGAACCAAACCAACATTTGTTATTGAAGTAGAAGTCCTGGGAGTGCATTCTGACGAAGACAACAAAGGTAATAAAAATGTTCTTATAGTAAATCTGACTTTGATGAGTGCTAAACCTGCTGGGTGTCTAAATAGCTAGCCCTGTGATGCCGGGCTATCTACTGAGAATATTGCGAAATGTGCTTTCACCGAAAAGCTATTTTAAAATCGGACATATCGAGTGCATAGAGGAGTTCTGTATCTATAATTCTTAAAATAATTGTTATGCTTTTTGTGAACGTTTATCGTGAGTAATTTAGTAAATTCACCGGCAGTGTTCGGTGGGAATGCTAGTCACATGCTAGTCACATGCTAATGTAAAAAGCTGGTTTTTGATATAACTATGAACTTGATTGAACAAAACATGCATGTATTGTATAACATAATGTCCTAGGGTTGTCATCTGATGAAGATCATCAAAGGTTAGTGCTGCATTTAGCTGTGGTTTGGGTTTATGTGACATTATATGCTAGCTTGAAAAATGGGTGTCTGATTATTTCTGGCTGGGTACTCTGCTGACATAATCTAATGTTTTGCTTTCGTTGTAAAGCCTTTTTGAAATCGGACAGTGTGGTTAGATTAACGAGAGTCTTATCTTTAAAATGGTGTAAAATAGTCATATTTTTGAAAAATTGAAGTAATAGCATATCTAAGGATTTGAATAACGCGCCACAGGATTCAACTGGCTGTTGAGTAGGTGGGACGCAAGCGTTTCAATAGAAATGTCAAACACAAACTGAGTGTGGGGATGGTAGAAGCTGCGCAAGCGTCCCACCGAGCCCATAGAGGTTAAGGAGAAGTGTATCTATAATTATTTCAATAACTGTTGTAAATTTTATCAACGTTTATGATGAGTATTTTTGTAAATTGATGTGCTCATTCACCGGGTGTTTTGGAGGGAATACATTTTCTGAACATCACGCGCAAATGTAAAATGGGGTTTATGGATATAAATATGAACTTTATCAAGCAAAACATACATGTATTGTATAACATTGAGTCCTGGGAGTGTCATCTGATGAAGATCATCAAAGGTTAGTGATTCATTTTAGCTGTATTTCTGGTTTTTGTGTCGCCTCTCCTTGCTTGGAAAATGGCTGTGTGGTTTTTCTTGTCTCGGCACTGTCCTAACATAATCAAATGTTATGCTTTCGCCGTAAAGCCTTTTTGAAATCGGACACTGTGGTTGGATTAAGGAGAATCTTATCTTTAAAATGGTGTATAATACTTGTATGTTTGAGAAATTAGAATTTTGAGATTTTTGTTGTTTTGAATTTGCCGCCCTGCTATTTCACTGGCTGTTGATAGTGTGTACCGCGGGTGGGACGCTAGCATCCCAGATGTCCCAGAGAGGTTTAACATGCATGAAACCAAGGCTATTACGGTAACAGAAGGCATCAAAGAGAGCGCCTGGGGAATCCGAGTGGAGCTAGGCACTGCAGGGCCTGGATTAACCTCTACATCGCCAGAGGAACAGAGGAGGAGTAGGATAAGGGTACGGCTAAAAGCTATGAGAATTGGTCGTCTAGGACGTCCGGAACAGAGAGTAAAAGGAGCAGGTTTACAAGGTATAATGTACAGACAAAGGTATGGTAGGATGTGAATACAGTGGAGGTAAACCTAGGCATTGAGTGATGATGAGAGAGATATTGTCTCTAGAAACATCATTGAAACCAGGTGATGTCATCGCATGTGTGGGTGGTGGAACTGAGAGGTTGGATAAGGTATAATGAGCAGGACTAGAGGCTATACAGTGAAATAAGCCAATAAACACTAACCAGAACAGCAATGGACAAGGCATATTGACATTAAGGAGAGGCACGCTTAGCCGAGTGATCATAAGGGTCCAGTGAGTAGTGAGGTTGTTTGGGGTCACGGCGATTCAGACAGCTAGCCGGGCCATGGGTAGCAAGCTGGCAGAAGATGGTCTGTTTTTAGCCACCTCGTGCGTTTCCGTCGGCAGATTAGTGGGGTTCTGTGTGGTAGATGGGACCAATCCAATTGGCAAAATAGTTATAGTGGCCCAAGAAAATTGTCTGATAGACCTATTCAGTTAGCAGCCAATAAGACAGCTAACGATTAGCGGGCCGCAGATGGGCGTTCAGGTTACGTCGCGACGGAGGAACTCCCTCGGGAGATATCCAACTGACTAATATTATGATATTAATATAATATTATGATTCATATTATGGTGTTCTATTCCAATAAAAACGAAAAAAAACCTCTGGGTTTCCATTGGGATGGAATGGGAAATATGGCGCTGTACAACGTGACGGTCGGGAGTAGGCTACAGTGCTGGGCTATTTAGCTAAAGAATCCCAGTGTCGTGCAGGCACTCGTGAGACCGGGGGTTCAATTCACCGACGGGGAGGAAGGAGTAGGCTGTCCATGCAAATAAGAATTTGTTATTAATTGACTTGTCTAGTTAAATAAAGGTTACACTAAGAGCATAACATTTCTACACCATCATTTTAGTCTAACCAACACCCAAACGGAGATGAAGTCAAAATAAAAATCTCATTGATTTATCAAGACCAGTCCCCATGCTTGTCTCAGAGCAGAGCGAAACGGTGCTAAAATAGTTGTAGGTTTTTGCTTCAAATCCTTTTACTTCAATATGCAGTTTAAATAAATAAGACCTACACCACTTTTAACAGCACAACACTAGTGAGACTCATGTCACCTATGGTAGGCCAACAGTATATCGAAAAATATGACTTGACTCTCCACCAATAATTACATATCCCTCTCTGCGGATGACTTCGTCAACCATTTTGAAAAGAAGGTCGACGACATCCGATCCTCGTTTGTTAAGTCAAACGACACCGCTGGTCCTGCTCACATTGCCCTACCCTATGCTTTGACCTCTTTCTCCCCTCTCTCTCCAGATGAAATCTTGCGTCGGCCGGCCGCCCAACAACCTGCCCGCTTGACCCTATCCCCTCCTCTCTTCTCCAGACCATTTCCGGAGACCTTCTCCCTTACCTCACCTCGCTCATCAACTCATCCTTGACCGCTTGCTACGTCCCTTCCATCTTCAAGAGAGCGAGAGTTGCACCCCTTCTCAAAAAACCTACACTCGATCCCTCCGATGTCAACAACTACAGACCAGTATCCCTTCTTTCTTTTCTCTCCAAAACTCTTGACCGTGCCGTCCTTGGCCAGCTCTCCTGCTATCTCTCTCAGAATGACCTTCTCGATCCAAATAAGTCAGGTTTCAAGGCTGGTCATTCAACTGAGACTGCTCTTCTCTGTGTCACGGAGGCTCTCCGCACTGCTAAAGCTAACTCTCTCTCCTCGGCTCTCATCCTTCTAGACCTATCTGCTGCCTTTGATACTGTGAACCATCAGATCCTCCTCTCCACCCTCTCCGAGTTGGGTATCTCCGGCGCGGCTCACTCTTGGATTGCGTCCTACCTGACAGGTCGCTCCTACCAGGTGGTGTGGCGAGAATCCGTCTCCGCACCACGTGCTCTCACCACTGGTGTCCCCCAGGGCTCAGTTCTAGGCCCTCTCCTATTCTCGCTATACACCAAGTCACTTGGCTCTGTCATATCCTCACATGGTCTCTCCTATCATTGCTACGCAGACGACACACAATTAATCTTCTCCTTTCCCCCTTCTGATAACCAGGTGGCGAATCGCATCTCTGCATGTCTGGCAGACATATCAGTGTGGATGACGGATCACCACCTCAAGCTGAACCTCGGCAAGACGGAGCTGCTCTTCCTCCCGGGGAAGGACTGCCCTTTCCATGATCTCGCCATCACGGTGGACAACTCCATTGTGTCCTCCTCCCAGAGTGCTACCTTCCGTAGACACCTGAAACCCCACCTCTTTAAGGAATACCTGGGATAGGATATAGTAATCCTTCTAACCCCCCCCCCCCCCCAAAAAGATATAGATGTACTATTGTAAAGTGGTTGTTCCACTGGATATCATAAGGTGAATGCACCTATTTGTAAGTCGCTCTGGATAAGAGCTTCTGCTAAATGACATAAATGTAAATATAGAGGATTGGAGGATTCTAAATTAAAACCAAAAGCTGTTTCATGGGTCTCCCGGTGGTGGCCGGCACGGGTATCTATAGCAACGCATTTTGCATTACTTAACCCTAACCCAAACAGCTGCGTCACTCGGGAGGCCCCATCCACAAAGTATCAAAATACAGAGAGGTGTTGGTAAAGGCATATTGTCCTGCTAACAGCCCATAATGGGCTATTATAATAGTGTACATGGTGTCCAGGTCAGGATAACCAAAACATTTCTTTATTAAAGACTATCAGAAAGAATGTTGGTACTTATTTATTTTGATCCAAAGCCATGAATGAGTGTGTCACTCAGCTTTATGTAGGTGGAGGCTATATGACCGTGCTATCAACTTGATAATATACACTGCTCAAAAAAATAAAGGGAACACTTAAACAACACAATGTAACTCCAAGTCAATCACACTTCTGTGAAATCAAACTGTCCACTTAGGAAGCAACACTGATTGACGATACATTTCACATGCTGTTGTGCAAATGGAATAGACAACAGGTGGAAATTATAGGCAATTAGCAAGACACCCCCAATAAAGTAGTGGTTCTGCAGGTGGTGACCACAGACCACTTCTCAGTTCCTATGCTTCCTGGCTGATGTTTTGGTCACTTTTGAATGCTGGCGGTGCTTTCACTCTAGTGGTAGCATGAGGCGGAGTCTACAACCCACACAAGTGGCTCAGGTAGTGCAGCTCATCCAGGATGGCACATCAATGCGAGCTGTGGCAAGAAGTTTTGCTGTGTCTGTCAGCGTAGTGTCCAGAGCATGGAGGCGCTACCAGGAGACAGGCCAGTACATCAGGAGACGTGGAGGAGGCCGTAGGTGGGCAACAACCCAGCAGCAGGACCGCTACCTCCGCCTTTGTGCAAGGAGGAGCAAGAGGAGCACTGCCAGAGCCATGCAAAATGACCTCCAGCAGGCCACAAATGTGCATGTGTCTCCTCAAACGGTCAGAAACAGACTCCATGAGGGTGGTATGAGGGCCCGACGTCCACAGGTGGGGGTTGTGCTTACAGCCCAACACCGTGCAGGACGTTTGGCATTTGCCAGAGAACACCAAGATTGGCAAATTCGCCACTGGCGCCTTGTGCTCTTCACAGATGAAAGCAGGTTCACACTGAGCACATGTGACAGACGTGACAGAGTCTGGAGACGCCGTGGAGAACGTTCTGCTGCCTGCAACATCCTCCAGCATGACCGGTTTGGCGGTGGGTCAGGATGTGATACATAATAATAATAATAATACTTAATTTAGAACCTAAGTTAGAAACAGATTTGACGATAGAATTCTCCCCCTACACTGCCATTAGGTACCGAGATGAGATCCTCAGACCCCTTGTGAGACCATATGCTGGTGCGGTTGGCCCTGGGTTCCTCCTAATGCAAGACAATGCTAGACCTCATGTGGCTGGAGTGTGTCAGCAGTTCCTGCACGAGGAAGGCATTGATGCTATGGACTGGCCCGCCCGTTCCCCAGACCTGAATCCAATTCAGCACATCTGGGACATCATGTCTCGCTCCATCCACCAACGCCACGTTGCACCACAGACTGTCCAGGAGTTGGCGGATGCTTTAGTCCAGGTCTGGGAGGAGATCCCTCAGGAGACCATCCGCCACCTCATCAGGAGCATGCCCAGGCGTTGTAGGGAGGTCATACAGGCACGTGGAGGCCACACACACTACTGAGCCTCATTTTGACTTGTTTTAAGGACATAACATCAAAGTTGGATCAGCCTGTAGTGTGGTTTTTCCACTTTAATTTTGAGTGTGACTCCAAATCCAGACCTCCATGGGTTAATAAATTGGATTTCCATTGATTATTTTTGTGTGATTTTGTTGTCAGCACATTCAACTATGTAAAGAAAAAAGTATTTAATAAGATTATTTCATTCATTCAGATCTAGGATGTGTTATTTTAGTGTTCCCTTTATTTTTTTTGAGCAGTGTATAACGATATTTTGAAGGTTATTTAGTTTTCAAAAAAACGAAAGTGAGCGATTGTAATCTGAATAAAGGCCAATATAACATTTGTAAAGGCCAAAACATTTATTTCTGTTTTTAGAGGGAGAGAAACAATGGGCCAATTGTGCGCCGCCCTATGGGACTCCCAATCACGGTCGGATGTGATACATAATAATAAGAATAATACTTAATTTAGAACCTAAGTTAGAAACACATTTGACGATAGAATTCTCCCCCTACCCTCCATCTAGGCAAGTCTATTGTCCAGCTACCTGCTAGAACAACGGGAACATTTCCCTAGTCAGCGCCATTACTAGTGCAACGCCCCTTAAAGTATTGCTATGTGCTACCCAGTGTGGCGGGTTGGGGGTCCTCTCTCCACCTTCCTCCTCCTCCTCCCTTCCCCATGGGCTAGGTCGGTCTTCTGTGCGCGGCTCTGCGGCCCATCCCGTGCCCCCTGCCCTCGTGCCTTGAACCTCGCGAGCTTTCAGTGGATACAGCTGGAGAACTGCAAGGTAATTCCATTGTGCTATCTCAGTGGAAGGCACTCGGGAGCCATGACCAATATATATTGTCCTGCTAATAACAGGGTTAATAATATATCTGTGAGAATATCCAACGGGATTTTATATCATTCTACATTAATAATAATAATAATCGCTTTGTTTAAAAAATAACTATTTTGGAGATGATTTTGTTTTCCAATAACGAAAAATTTGTGAGAAAAAGGCCATTCTTGAACATGGGTGAGACATTGTTACTAATTTGTAAATAAAGGCAGTTTGTTATTTAGAATGATTAATTTGTGTTTTTAGAGGGAGAGAAACCAAACACCTACAGTCATGGGTGTCCCAGTCGAGGCCGGCACGGTATTGAACCAGCATCTGTATCAACACAGCTTGCACTGTGGCGCCACTCAGGCGCTGTACTGGTTGGGAATGGCCTACAGTACTACAGTAAGAGAAAAATAATCCTAACAAAATAAAATAATAAAAACCTTACTGTAACAACAGCTTTAGTAAGTAATACTGAAGTCGTACACAATTATCAGTTTCTATTTAGGTTTATGTCCATTCATTGTCAGTTAGAGAGACACAGTAGGACCAAAAAGCCTAATCAGTGCTCTAACTCCCCCTTGTGCTGGTCTGGATTAATGAAGTAGTGACGCAGGGTACCGTACTAAACCACAAATGACCTCTACGTACAGCAGCATAATCGCAAAACTTTTAGTGGAGCAACCACTGTACAAAGTTACAAGTATAGGCTAGGGAATTAGATTTTAATTTTACATTTTTGTATTAGATGCAATTTGAATGGAATTGATGGAGAGAGAGAGAGACTGCTCACACATGCTCTGCTTTAAAGCAACGATATTCGAGTGATAGGCTGTTTTAAATCTCTGCAGCTGCAATTCAATTTGTTTAGCTTTACAATAAAACAATTGGGTGACCCCGAAAGCCCGTTGCAGATGTGTAAATTAGACGAGGATTCAGTCTTTATATTACTGTAGCATAGACCATGCTGCAGGAAATGTAGGCCTACCTGTCACAAGAAAAAAAGTTACCATGATGAGATGATAGGTCTACATGCATTGTGAACTGTGCTTCATGCTGAGATGGGCTGTCTGTCCCCACACTGAGATGGGCTGTCTGTCCCCACCCTGAGATGGGCTGTCTGTCCCCACCCTGAGATGGGCTGTCTGTCCCCACCCTGAGATGGGCTGTCTGTCCCCACCCTGAGATGGGCTGTCTGTCCCCACCCTGAGATGGGCTGTCTGTCCCCACCCTGAGATGGGCTGTCTGTCCCCACCCTGAGATGGGCTGTCTGTCCCCACCCTGAGATGGGCTGTCTGTCCCCACCCTGAGATGGGCTGTCTGTCCAACCCTGAGATGGGCTGTCTGTCCAACCCTGAGATGGGCTGTCTGTCCAACCCTGAGATGGGCTGTCTGTCCCACCCTGAGATGGGCTGTCTGTCCCACCCTGAGATGGGCTGTCTGTCTCACCCTGAGATGGGCTGTCTGTCTCACCCTACATTTACATTTAAGTCATTTAGCAGACGCTCTTATCCAGAGCGACTTACAAATTGGTGCATTCACCTTATAATATCCAGTGGAACAACCACTTTACAATAGTGCATCTAAATCTTTAAGGGGGGGGTTAAAAGGATAACTTTATCCTATCCCAGGTATTCCTTGACAGCCTGAGATGGGCTGTCTGTCGAACCCTGAGATGGGCTGTCTGTCCCACCCTGAGATGGGCTGTCTGTCCCACCCTGAGATGGGCTGTCTGTCCCACCCTGAGATGGGCTGTCTGTCCCACCCTGAGATGGGCTGTCTGTCTCACCCTGAGATGGGCTGTCTGTCTCACCCTGAGATGGGCTGTCTGTCCCACCCTGAGATGGGCTGTCTGTCCAACCCTGAGATGGGCTGTCTGTCCAACCCTGAGGGATGATGATCGATCATGCAGAGAGCAGAAAGAAGGCCGTAGAGAAGTCAGATTTAGACATTGCATATAATTTCACGTCATGGTGTTGATATAATTTGCTATAATTTACCGGTTTCTCTCAGTTATTTATCCCGGGAAAAGCGAGTGGTTTTAGTCGGTAAATCTCTGTAACCAGGTTCCCACAGTCAACCGTACTGCACACGCTAACGCATAGGAGGTGACTGAGTGTCTGGCCTACTACCTAATAGTTAAACCACAGGGTGCAAACAGACACCTCTCTCTCCCAGAAACACACCCACCCAGACACCTCTCTCTCCCAGAAACACACCCAGCCAGACACCTCTCTCTCCCAGAAACACACCCACCCAGACACCTCTCTCTCCCAGAAACACACCCACCCAGACACCTCTCTCTCTCCCAGAAACACACCCACCCAGACACCTCTCTCTCTCCCAGAAACACACCCAACCAGACACCTCTTTCTCCCAGAAACACACCCACCCAGACACCTCTCTCTCCCAGAAACACCTCTCTCTCCCAGAAACACACCCAACCAGACACCTCTCTCTCTCCCAGAAACACACCCAGCCAGACACCTCTCTCTCCCAGAAACACACCCACCCAGACACCTCTCTCCCAGAAACACACCCACCCAGACACCTCTCTCTCCCAGAAACACACCCACCCAGACACCTCTCTCTCCCAGAAACACACCCAACCAGACACCTCTCTCTCCCAGAAACACACCCACCCAGACACCTCTCTCTCTCCCAGAAACACACCCAACCAGACACCTCTCTCTCTCCCAGAAACACACCCAACCAGACACCTCTCTCTCTCCCAGAAACACACCCAACCAGACACCTCTCTCTCTCCCAGAAACACACCCAACCAGACACCTCTCTCTCCCAGAAACACACCCACCCAGACACCTCTCTCTCCCAGAAACACACCCACCCAGACACCTCTCTCTCCCAGAAACACACCCACCCAGACACCTCTCTCTCCCAGAAACACACCCAACCAGACACCTCTCTCTCCCAGAAACACACCCAACCAGACACCTCTCTCTCCCAGAAACACACCCAACCAGACACCTCTCTCTCTCCCAGAAACACACCCAACCAGACACCTCTCTCTCTCCCAGAAACACACCCAACCAGACACCTCTCTCTCCCAGAAACACACCCAACCAGACACCTCTCTCTCCCAGAAACACACCCAGCCAGACACCTCTCTCTCCCAGAAACACACCCACCCAGACAACTCTCTCTCCCAGAAACACACCCAGCCAGACACCTCTCTCTCTCCCAGAAACACACCCAACCAGACACCTCTCTCTCTCTCCCAGAAACACACCCAACCAGACACCTCTCTCTCCCAGAAACACACCCAACCAGACACCTCTCTCTCCCAGACACACACCCAACCAGACACCTCTCTCTCTCCCAGAAACACACCCAACCAGACCTCTCTCTCTCCCAGAAACACACCCAACCAGACACCTCTCTCTCTCCCAGAAACACACCCACCCAGACACCTCTCTCTCCCAGAAACACACCCAACCAGACACCTCTCTCTCCCAGAAACACACCCAACCAGACACCTCTCTCTCCCAGAAACACACCCAACCAGACACCTCTCTCTCTCCCAGAAACATAACCAGCCAGCCACCTCTCTCTCCCAGAAACACACCCAGCCAGACTTGGGGTAGAGTAGCAGGACGGGTCTCCTCGTCCATCATGTCTGACAGGGAGAGGGTTAGAAAGTTCCACCTCACAGCTCCTAACTACTGTCACTGCCCTTAGCACCTACACACATTACTATGCATAGATCTTAACATGGACACACGCACACAATTTCTCTATAAGGGAAACACACACACACACCCTGTGTGACCTGTTATCAGAGTTCTGCAGGTTCTCTCTCACTCTCTCTCTCCCCCATTGCTCTCTCTCTCCCCCATTGCTCTCTCTCTCCCCCATTGCTCTCTCTCTCTATTCAAATGGCTTTATTGGCATGGGAAACATATGTATTCATTGCCAAAGTAAGTGAAATAGATAATAAACACAAGTAAAATAAAAAACCTACAGTAAACATTAACCTCACAAAAGTTCCAACAGAATAAAGACATTTGAAATGTCATATTATTTCTATATACAGTGTTGTAATGATGTGCAAAAAGTACAAACAGGAAATATTTACAATGGTGTTTGTTCTTCACTGGTTGCCCTTTTCTTGTGGCAACAGGTCACAAATCTTGTTGCTGTGATGGCACACTGGTATTTCACCCAGTAGATATGGGAGTTTATTAAAATTTGATTTGTTTTGGAATTCGTTGTATATCTGTGTAATCTGAGGGAAATGTGTGTCTCTAATATGGTCATACATTTGGCAGGAGGCTAGGAAGTGCAGCTCAGTTCCCACCTAATTTTGTGGGCAGTCAGCACAGAGCTCGCCTTCTCTTGAGAGCCAAGTCTGCCTTCTGAGTCTGTACATAGATTTCCTTAAGTTTGGGTCAGTCACAGTGGTCAGGTATTCTGCCACTGTGTACTCTCTGTTTAGGGCCAAATATCATTCTAGCTTGCTCTGTTTTTTTGTAAATTCTTTCCAATGTGCCAAACGTATTATTATTTAACCCTGCTGGTCATCTATCTGGTCATGCTTTCCACCTGGCCACCCCTACTCCGGTCAACAGCTCTGCACCCCCCACAACAACTCGCCCAAGCCTTCCCCGTTTCTCCTTCTCCCAAATCCAGTCAGCTGATGTTCTGAAAGAGCTGCAAAATCTGGACCCCCACAAATCAGCCGGGCCAGACAATCTGGACCCTTTCTTTCTAAAATTATCTGCCGAAATTGTTGCAACCCCTATTACTAGCCTGTTCAACCTCTCGTGTCGTCTGAGATTCCCAAAGATTGGAAAGCAGCTGCGGTCATCCCCCTCTTCAAAGGGGGGGACACTCTTGACCCAAACTGCTACAGACCTATATCTATCCTACCCTGCCTTTCTAAGGTCTTCGAAAGCCAAGTTAACAAACAGATTACCGACCATTTCGAATCCCACCGTACCTTCTCCGCTATGCAATCTGGTTTCAGAGCTGGTCATGGGTGCACCTCAGTCACGCTCAAGGTCCTAAACGATATCTTAACCGCCATCGATAAGAAACAATAGTGTGCAGCTGTATTCATTTACCTGGCCAAGGCTTTCGACTCCGTCAATCACCACATCCTCATCGGCAGACTCAAAAGCCTTGGTTTCTCAAATGATTGCCTCGCCTGGTTCACCAACTACTTCTCTGATAGAGTTCAGTGTGTCAAATCGGAGGGCCTGTTGTCCGGACCTCTGGCAGTCTCTACGGGGGTACCACAGGGTTCAATTCTTGGGCCGACTCTCTTCTCTGTATATATCAATGATGTCGCTCTTGCTGCTGGTGAGTCTCTGATCTACCTCTACGCAGACGACACCATTCTGTATACTTCTGGCCCTTCTTTGGACACTGTGTTAACAACCCTCCAGACGAGCTTCAATGCCATACAACTCTCCTTCCGTGGCCTACAACTGCTCTTAAATACAAGTCAAACTAAATGCATGCTCTTCAAATGATCGCTGCCTGCACCTGCCCGCCCGTCCAGCATCACTACTCTGGACGGTTCTGACTTCGAATATGTGGACAACTACAAATACCTAGGTGTCTGGTTAGACTGTAAACTCTCCTTCCAGACTCACGTCAAACATCTCCAATCAAAAGTTAAATCTAGAATTGGCTTCCTATTTCGCAACAAAGCATTCTTCACTCATGCTGCCAAGCATACCCTCGTAAAACTGACCATCTTACCGATCCTCGACTTTGGCGATGTCATTTACAAAATAGCATCCAACACCCTACTCAACAAATTGGATGCAGTCTATCACAGTGCCATCCGTTTTGTCACCAAAGCCCCATATACTACCCACCACTGTGACCGATACGCTCTCGTTGGCTGGCCCTCGCTTCATACTCGTCACCAAACCCATTGGCTCCAGGTCATCTACAAGACCCTGCTAGATAAAGTCCCGCCTTATCTCAGCTCGCTGGTCACCATAGCTGCCCCCACCCGTGGCACGCGCTGCAGCAGGTATATCTCACTGGTCACCCCCAAAGCCAATTCCCCCTTTGGCCGCCTCTCCTTCCAGTTCTCTGCTGCCAATGACTGGAACGAACTACAAAAATCTCTGAAACTGGAAACACTTATCTCCCTCACTAGCTTTAAGCACCAGCTGTCAGAGCAGCTCACAGATCACTGCACCTGTACATAGCCCATCTATAAATAGCCCAAACAACTACCCCTTCCCCTACAGTATTTATTTAGCTCCTTTGCACCCCAGTATTTCTACTTTGCACACTCATCTACTGTCAAATCTAACATTCCAGTGTTTTAATTGCTATATTGTATTTACTTCACCACCATGGCCTATTTATTGGCTTTACCTCCCTTATCTCACCTCATTTGCTCACATTGTATATAGACTTATTTTTTTACTGTATTATTGACTGTATGTTTGTTATTCCATGTGTAACTCTGTGTTGTTGTATGTGTCGAACTGCTTTGCTTTATCTTGGCCAGGTCACAGTTGTAAATGAGAACTTGTTCTCAACTTGCCTACCTGGTTAAATAAAGGACTTGTTCTCAACTGGCCTACCTGGTTAAATAAAGGACTTGTTCCCAACTGGCCTACCTGGTTAAATAAAGGACTTGTTCTCAACTGGCCTACCTGGTTAAATAAAGGACTTGTTCTCAACTTGCCTACCTGGTTAAATAAAGGACTTGTTCTCAACTGGCCTACCTGGTTAAATAAAGGACTTGTTCTCAACTTGCTACCTGGTTAAATAAAGGTGAAATATTTTTACTTTAAAAAAAAATCTATGAACGTTTGAACATCTTGACCATGTTCTGTTATAATCTCCACCCGGCACAGCCAGAAGAGGACTGGCCACCCCTCATAGCCTGGTTCCTCTCTAGGTTTCTTCCTAGGTTCTGGCCTTTCTAGGGAGTTTTTCCTAGCCACCGTGCTTCTACACCTGCATTGCTTGCCGTTTGGGGTTTTAGGCTGGGTTTCTGTACAGCACTTTGAGATATCAGCTGATGTAAGAAGGGCTTTATAAATCAATTTGATTTGATTTGTCAAGTAAATATCTTTTTGTTTTCTCATGATTTGGTTGGGTCTAATTATGTTGCTGTCCTGGGGCTCTGTGGGGTGTAGAGCCCCAGGACCAGCTTGCTTAGGGGGCTCTTTTCCAGGTTTATCTCTCTGTAGGTGATGGCTTTGTTATGGAAGGTTTGGGAATCACTTCCTTTTAGATGGTTGTAGAATTTAACATCTCTTTTCTGGATTTTGATAATTAGTGGGTATCGACCTAATTCTGCTCTGCATGCATTATTTGGTGTTTTACGTTGTAAACAGAGGATATTTTTGCAGAATTCTTCTCTCTCTGCTCACACACCTCTCTATGAGTTATTCCAGTGCTGGCCTGGTTCGGCTCTTTGCAAAACGCCACACGGTTAGGAAAGTTCATCAGGCTCTCTGTGCCGCTTGGTGCCAAACTTCTCCATTAGAGAGAGAGAGAGTGTGTGTGTGTGTGTGTGTGTGTGTGTGTGTGTGTGTGTGTGTGAGGGATGCATTTCTGTTGGTTACATCAGCTGGTGTCTGCAACAACAACAACAACCTCCACCCCTGGGTCCAGCTGGAGGATGACAGGCTGCCAACACAATAGTCATACTGAGGACATTTAACAGGAAATTGCATGTGTAGCAGCACAAAGGGATCCTAAAGAGAGAGAGTGAATGATGACTGTAATATATTTTCTGTAGTGATAATGGTGAAGCAGCGATTTATGTAAATAGCCCAAAGCAGGGACACACTTTCACAGAACACTATAAAACACAGATTTTCTCTCTTCTTCCATCTCGCTCTCCATCCAGTGTTGATACCGGATGATGAGTCATCAGAGAAGAGGAGTGCAGGGAGGGAGGGAGGGAGGGAGGGAGGTGTGATTCTCACTGTTAGACTGAATCATATCTCTACTGTAGTCACTTTACTGTAGATCTGCCCTGGGACCTACAACACTATCTGCACCAAACAGTTACAATGTCACCTCATTGAACATTAAGGCTGTTTTACACCAAGTCCATTTTCTTTTATTCATCAATACAAGCACGTCTTTTTAATGACGCCATTCACATCAATTGCGAAATATCGTCATGCCGCAATCCGTCAATTATTTATTAGGAACAGGTTAGATTTTTGTCTTTTCGTCCAGCTGTAGAACTGGAGATAGAAGCATTATATTTAAGCAATAAGGCCTGACGGGGAGTGGTATATCAGGGCTGTGCCTGGACACTCCCCCTCGGGCCTTTTTGCTTAAATATCTCCAGATGTGTCAAAGCCAGACAGACAGATGGAGGCGCAGAAATAACAAAGCCATAGAATCAAATGAAATATTGAACAAAATTACAATCCAAATAAGCAATCCATAGTAAAGTGTGATTGCACAAGCCCAAAAGTACATGAATTAGAGGCACATAAGAGTGAGATAAATGGAGAAAGAAGGAGAGAGAGAAATGGAGAGAGGGAGGGAGGGAGAGAGAGAGAAATGGAGAGAGGGAGGGAGGGAGAGAGAGAGAAATGGCGAGAGGGAGAAATGGAGAGAAATGGCGAGAGGGAGAAATGGCGAGAGGGAGAAATGGAGAGAAATGGCGAGAGGGAGAAATGGAGAGAGGGAGAAATGGAGAGAAATGGCGAGAGGGAGAAATGGAGAGAAATGGCGAGAGGGAGAAATGGAGAGAGGGAGAGAGAGAGAAATGGAGAGAGAGAAATGGAGAAAGGGAGAGAGAGAAATGGAAAGAGAGAAATGGAGAAAGGGAGAGAGAGAGAAATGGAGAGGGAGAGAGAGAAATGGAAAGAGAGAAATGGAGAGAGGGAGAGAGAGAAATGGAGAGAAATGGAGAGAGAGAAATGGAGAGAAATGGAGAGAGAAATGGAGAGAGCGAGAAATGGAGAGAGGGAGAGAGAGAAATGGAAAGAGAGAAATGGAGAGAGGGAGAGAGAGAAATGGAGAGAGGGAGAGAGAGAAATGGAAAGAGAGAAATGGAGAGAGGGAGAGAGAGCGATACAGAGAAAGAAATCAGAGCCAAAGCAGCAATAATTCTACTTTAGGGCTCAGAGGAAGAGGTGGTGAATTAGCCAATAACACACTGCTCCAGATTTAGCAGCAATAAGTGCCGTGTCATACAGCATGTCGGAGCAATTTCCCCTCTCAATCTGGGAGAGCAATCATCTCTTTAATTGGCTGAGTAATTAGGCCTTTAATTGCCCCTCAAACAGCCCCTGCTGACAGGCAGAGAGCACAGTGACAGACCAAAATGGCTGCCATGCGGAACAGTGCTGGACACAATATGGCTGCCGTGTCAACCAACTCCACCAGCATGAGTGATGTGAATTTGACAGAGTATTTTATTTGTCCGTTTATAAAGCCTCTCCTTTCTTCCTCCAGACCTGTATGAGACCCCTGAGTTCTCTCTCCAGTAGCCTGGCCTGTCTGTCTGGCCTTGGCTGTGTGAGAGAGTGCATGAGTGTGGGAGAGTAGGGGTGATTGACTGTGTTGTTTGTGAGTCCGAGGCCCGTGTGACTGTGTAGATATCCAGGGTTAGAGGTACTGGGAGATAATGTGCTGATGAGGGACATTCCAAACATCAGACAGGTCTGAGGCAGAGAGAACTGAGAGAGGATGAGGGGTGTGTGGAAGCCAAATAAACTCTGGGAGGAGAGGGTGTGAGTGGTGGCTTTCCTGTGGAAAACAGAAGCCTGCCAGTGGGGTCAAAGGGCATGAGGGCAGGGGAGAGGCACTATCCTCTTCTTATGGGACACAGGTGCACCCTCTGTGTGTGAGAATGTGTACCTATGTGTGTGTACTGGTGTGGTAACCCCACTTGAGAGCTGATCATTTCTCTCTCTCTCTGTGTGTGTGTGTGTGTGTGTGTGTGTGTGTGTGTGTGTGTGTGTGTGTGTGTGTGTGAGTGAGTGTGTGTGAGCGGTAGCTGACCTGAGAACTGATGATTCTCTGCGAGGAGCGTTCGATGTTGGCAGGCAGGCCGAAAAACGCTGGCCGGTCGTCTTCTGGAAGATTCTCTATCACACCACGATAGTCCTGAACACACACACACCCACACAGAGTTAAAGGGCTGACAGAGATGGTGTGTGTGTGTGCGTGTGTGTATAGTCTCACCAGTATGGAGCAGGAGTTGGGCAGGCTGATCTGAGAGGGGAAGGCGTGGCCTCTCTTGCTGCGTTGGCTGTGATTGGCTGAGGCAGACAGGAGGTGTGAGGAGAAGAACTGTTCCAGGTAGGAGCGGAGGATCCTCAGGTCACATGGGTTGTCTATCCTGCCGCCATAGATGGCATTCTCCAACAGACCATGTACAAACTCCCACTGGAACACCTTACCACCTTCAAACAGACGGTCGATGATCTCAAAGCCAGCCCGCAGATCAGACAGAGAGAACTCATAGAATTTAGTCCATCCCTAGAACCACAGACAGAGAGAACAGAACATGAAAACTTAGTCCATCCCTAGAACCACAGACAGAGAGAACAGAACATGAAAACTTAGTCCATCCCTAGAACCACAGACAGAGAGAACAGAACATGAAAACTTAGTCCATTCCTAGAACCACAAAGAACAGAACATTAGAACCACAGACAGAGAGAACAGAACATTAGAACCACAGACAGAGAGAACAGAACAGAACATAAGAGAAACCAAATAGAGTGACTGTCAGGAATAAACTCTGTATCCAAGCTAACTGTCACCTTGCTGAGACACTGCAGTGGCACTTCAGGTATCAACATGAAGTAGAATCTGAAAGGAACATGAAGTAACACCTGAAAGGAACATGAAGCAGCATCTGAAAGGAACATGAAGCAGCATCTGAAAGGAACATGAAGCAGCATCTGAAAGGAACATGAAGCAGCATCTGAAAGGAACATGAAGCAGCATCTGAAAGGAACATGAAGCAGCATCTGAAAGGAACATGAAGTAACACCTGAAAGGAACATGAAGCAGCATCTGAAAGGAACATGAAGTAGGATCTGAAAGGAACATGAAGTAGAATCTGAAAGGAACATGTAGCAGCATCTGAAAGGAACATGAAGCAGCATCTGAAAGGAACATGAAGCAGCATCTGAAAGGAACATGAAGCAGCATCTGAAAGGAACATGAAGCAGCATCTGAAAGGAACATGAAGCAGCATCTGAAAGGAACATGAAGCAGCATCTGAAAGGAACATGAAGTAACACCTGAAAGGAACATGAAGCAGCATCTGAAAGGAACATGAAGCAGCATCTGAAAGGAACATGAAGCAGCATCTGAAAGGAACATGAAGCAGCATCTGAAAGGAACATGAAGCAGCATTTGAAAGGAA
>NC_138299.1:151286063-151306063 GCF_965601325.2 Salmo salar
AAGGGAGGGAGGGAGAGAGAGAGAAAGGGGAGAGCAGTATTTAATGAATAACTCTGGATGGATCCCTGGTTCCTTCTCATGTCGGTGTATTTAATTGGTGTGTTAATTATGTGTTCAGTCCCCGATGGGTATAAATACACTCAACCTAATTATAGCCATCACTAAAACATCTGTGTCATCTTGGCTCTCCATAGTGCTTTTAGTCCCGCCGTGTAGGTATGTACAGTATATGTGTACGTGGGAACACTTCAGCTATGAGTATGTGTGTGTTTAATTGTATATTAGCCAGCATGGTGGGGCAGTGTAAATGAGGCAGCCCCTGGTCCTGAGTGTGCTGGTCCTGAGTGTGCTGGTCCTGAGTGTGCTGGTCCTGAGTGTGCTGGTCCTGAGTGTACTGGTAGAAGCACGCTAGTGTTCTTTATGAGCACACAGACAACATTCCCAGGCTCTGCTGATGGCTGTGTGACTGCAGAGACCACAGAGACACAGAGAGCATGTTTCTAAAGGGTCAGGTTATACACACACTGTAAACACACATTAGTGGGGCTGCTCTAGTGGGCCACAACAGTCCCAGCGCATGATGAAACATGGCGGTGTTCGCCTTAGCAATCTCACTGGAATAAAACACCTCCTCCATTCCTGTCATTATTGAAAGAGATTGTGATATCTCAAAATAGGGCTACTTAATGTTAGATCCCTCACTTCCGAGGCAGTTATAGTCAATTAACTAATCACTGATCATAATCTTGATGTGATTGTCCTGACTGAAACATAGCTTAACTTCTTATGGATAGGTGGCAGTATTGAGTAGCTTGGATGAAGAAGGTGCCCAGAGTAAACTGCCTGCTACTCAGTCCCAGAAGCTAAGATATGCATATTATTAGTAGATCTGGATAGAAAATACTCTGAAGTTTCTAAAACTGTTTGAATGATGTCTGTGAGTATAACAGAACTCATATGGCAGGCAAAAACCCGAGAAAAAATCCAACCAGGAAGAGTGGAAATCTGAGGTTTGTAGTTTTTCAAGTGATTGCCTATCCAGTATACAGTGTCTGTGGGGTCATTTTGCACTTCCTAAGGCTTCCACTAGATGTCAACAGTCTTTAGAATGTTGTTTCATGCTTCTACTGTGAATGGGGAGAGAATAAGAGCCATTGGAATCAGATGACTGAGAAAATGACATGAGCTCAATCGCGTGCGCTCCCGTGAGAGTTAGGTGTGTTCCTTTACAATTCTGAAGACAAAGGAATCGTCCGGTTGGAATATTATGGAAGATTTATGATAAAAACATCCTATAGATTGATTCTATACATCGTTTGACATGTTTCTACGAACTGTAATATAACTTTTTTGACTTTTCGTCTGAACTTACTGCGCCAGCACAGTGCATTTGGACTACTTGACGGAACGTGCGAACAAAAAGGAGGTATTTGGACATAAAGGATGGACTTTATCGAACAAAACAAACATTTATTGTGGAACTGGGATTCCTGGGAGTGCATTCCGATGAAGATCATCAAAGGTAAGTGAATATTTATAATGGTATTTGTGACTTCTGTTGACTCAAATGGCGGGTATCTGTATGGATTGTTTTGATGTCTGAGCGCTGTACTCAGATTATTGCAAAGTTTGCTTTCGCCGTAAAGATTTTTTGAAATCTGACACAGCGGTTGCATTAAGCAGAAGTGTATCTTTAATTCTGTGCATAACACTTGTACATTTTATCAAAGTTTATGGTAAGTATTTCTGTAAATTGATGTGGCTCTCTGCAAAGTCACCGGGGGTTTTGGAGGCAAAACATTACTGAACATAACACGCCAATGTAAACTGAGATTTTTGGATATAAATATGAACTTTATTGAACAAAACATACATGTATTGTGTATCATGAAGTCCTATGAGTGCCATCTGATGAAGATCATCAAAGGTTAGTGATTCATTTTATCTCTATTTCTGCTTTTTGTGACTCCTCTCTTTGGCTGGAAAATGGCTGTATGTTTTTTTGTGACTAGGTGCTGACCTAACATAATCGTTGGGTGTGCTTTTGCTGTAAAGCCTTTTTGAAATCGGACACTGTGGTTGGACTAATGAGAATCCTATCTTTAAAATGGTGTATAATACTTATAAAGTGGGGGGGAAAAGTATTTGATCCCCTGCTGATTTTGTACGTTTGCCCACTGACAAAGAAAGGATCAGTCTATAATTTTAATGGTAGGTTTATTTGAACAGTGAGAGACAGAATAACAACAAAAATATACAGAAAAACGCATGTCAGAAATGTTATAAATTCATTTGCATTTTAATGAGGGAAATAAGTATTTGACCCCCTCTCAATCAGAAAGATTTCTGGCTCCCAGGTGTCTTTTACACAGGTAACGAGCTGAGATTAGGAGCACACTCTTAAAGGGAGTGCTCCTAACCGCAGCTTGCTACCTGTAAAAAAGACACCTGTCCACAGAAGCAATCAATCAATCAGATTCCAAACTCTCCACCATGGCCAAGACCAAAGAGCTCTCCAAGGATGTCAGGGACAAGATTGTAGACCTACACAAGGCTGGAATGGGCAACAAGACCATCGCCAAGCAGCTTGGTGAGAAGGTGACAACATTTGGTGCGATTATTCGCAAATGGAAGAAACACAAAAGAACTGTCAATATCCCTCGGCCTGGGGCTCCATGCAAGATCTCACCTCGTGGAGTTGCAATGATCATGAGAACGGTGAGGAATCAGCCCAGAACTACACGGGAGGATCTTGTCAATGATCTCAAGGCAGCTGGGCCCATAGTCACCAAGAAAACAATTGGTAACACACTACGCCGTGAAAGACTGAAATCCTGCAGCGCACGCAAGGTCCCCCTGCTCAAGAATACATATACAGGCCCGTCTGAAGTCTGCCAATGAACATCTGAATGACTCAGAGGACAACTGGTGAAAGTGTTGTGGTCAGATGAGACTAAAATGGAGCTCTTTGACATCAACTCAACTTGCCGTGTTTGGAGGAGTTTGGAATGCTGCCTATGACCCCAAGAACACCATCTCCACCGTCAAACATGGAGGTGGAAACATTATGCTTTGGGAGTGTTTTTCTGCTAAGGGGACAGGACAACTTCACCGCATCAAAGGGACGATGGACGGGGCCATGTACCGTCAAATCTTGGGTGAGAATCTCCTTCCCTCAGCCAGGGCATTGAAAATGGGTCGTGGATGGGTATTCCAGCATGATAATGACCCAAAACACACGGCCACGGCAACAAAGGAGTGGCTCAAGAAGAAGCACATTAAGGTCCTGGAGTGGCCTAGCCAGTCTCCAGACCTTAATCTCATAGAACATCTGTGGAGGGAGCTGAAGGTTCGAGTTGCCAAACGTCAGCCTCGAAACCTTAATGACTTGGAGAAGATCTGCAAAGAGGAGTGGGATGACAAAATCCCTCCTGAGATGTGTGCAAACCTGGTGGCCAACTACAAGAAACGTCTGACCTCTGTGATTGCCAACAAGGGTTTGCCACCAAGTACTAGTCATGTTTTGCAGAGGGGTCAAATACTTATTTCCCTCATTAAAATGCAAATCATTTTATAACATTTTTGACATGCGTTTTTCTGGATTTTATTGTTGTTATTCTGTCTCTCACTGTTCAAATAAACCTACTATTAAAATTATAGACTGATCCTTTCTTTGTCAGTGGGCAAACGTACAAAATCAGCAGGGGATTAAATACTTTTTTCCCCCACTGTATGCTTGAGAAATTTTAATTATGAGATTTTTGCTGTTTTGAATTTGGCACTCTGCACTTTCACTGGCTGTTGTCATATCGATCCCGTTAACGGGATTTCAGCCGTTAGAAGTTAAGCCTGATGAATGTACTGTGTTAAAATAGGCTTCTCCTCCTGGTTACACTAGTGACCATATCCCCCCGCATCCCGCAAAGGCAGAGGTGTTGCTAACATTTACGATACCAAATTTCAATTTACAAAAAATAAAATGACTGCGTTTTTTTGTCTTTTGAGCTTCTAGACATGAAATCTATGCAGCCTACTCAATCACTTTTTATAGCTACTGTTTACAGGACTCCTGGGCCGTACACAACGTTCCTCACTGAGTTCCCAGAATTCCTATCGGACCTTGTAGTCATGGCAGATAATATTCTAATTTTTGGTGACTTTAATATTCACATGGAAAAGTCTACAAACCCACTCCAAAAGGCTTTCGGAGCCATCATCGACTCAGTGGGTTTTGTCCAACATGTCTTCGGACCTACTCACTGCCACAGTCAAACTCTGGACCTAGTTTTGTCCCATGGAATAAATATTGTGGATCTTAATGTTTTTCCTCATAATCCTGGACTATCGGACCACCATTTAATTACGTTTGCAAACGCAACAAATAATCTGCTCAGACCCCAACCAAGGATCATCAAAAGCAGTGCTATAAATTCTCGGACAACCCAAACATTCCTAGATGCCCTTCCAGACTCCCTCCAACTACCCAAGGACGTCAGAGTACAACAATCTGTTAACCACCTACAGTAGAAAAACTCGTTTTTCAACCACTCCACAAATTTCTTGTCAACAAACTATAGTTTTGGCAAGTCGGTTAGGACATCTATAGTATTTTTCCAACCATTGTTTACATACAGATTATTTCACTTCACTGTATCACAATTCCAGTAGGTCAGAAGTATACATACACTAAGTTGACTGTACCTTTAAACAGCTTGGAAAATTCCAGAAAATGATGTCACGGCTTTAGAAGCTTCCGATAGGCTAATTTACATCATTTGAGTCAATTGGAGGTGTACCTGTGGATGTATTTCAAGGCCTACCTTCAAACTCAATGCCTCTTTGCTTAACATCATGGGAAAATCAAAAGATATCAGCCAAGACCTCAGAAAAAAATGGTAGACCTCCACAAGTCTGGTTCATTCTTGGGAGCAATTTCTAAATACCTGAAGGTACCATGCTCATCTGTACAAACAATAGTCCTCAAGTATAACACCATGGGACCATGCAGCCATCATACCGCTCAGGAAGGAGACGCGTTCTGTCTCCTAGAGATGAAACGGGTACAAAAGTATCTATATCCAAAGTAAAACGAGTCCTATATCGACATAACCTGAACGACCGCTCAGCAAGGAAGAAGCCACTGCTCTAAACCCGCCATAAAAAAGCCAGACTACGGTTTGCAACTGCACATGGGGACAAAGATCGTACTTTTTGGAGAAATGTCCTCTGGTCTGATGAAACAAAACTAGAACTGTTTTGCCATAATGACCATCTTTATGTTTGGAGGAAAAAGGGGGACGCTTGCAAGCCGAAGAACACCATCCCAACCGTGAAGCACGGGGGTGGCAGCATCATGCTGTGGGGGTGCTTTGCTGCAGGAGGGACTGGTGAACTTCACAAAATAGATGGCACCACGAGGAAGAAACATTATGTGGATATATTGAAGCAACATCTCAAGACATCAGTCAGGAAGTTAAAGCTTGGTCGCAAATGGGTCTTCCAAATGGACAATGACCCCAAGCATACTTCCAAAGTTATGGCAAAATGGCTTAAGGACAACAAAGTCAAGGTATTGGAGTGGCCATCACAAAGCCCTGACCTCAATCCTATAGAAAATTTGTGGGCAGAACTGAAAAAATTCACTGCCTTCCTGAAGAATAACAATGTATACGAAACGCTTCAGTCTGGTTTTAGACCCCATCATAGCACTGAGACTGCACTCGTGAAGGTGGTAAATTACCTTTTAATGGCGTCAGACCAAGGCTCTGCGTGTGTCCTCGTGCTCCTAGGCCTTAGTGCTGCTTTTGATACCATCGATCACCACATTCCTTTGGAGGGATTGGAAACCCAAATTGGTCTACATGGACAAGTTCTGGCCTGGTTTAGATCTTATCTGTTGGAAAGATATCAGTTTGTCTCTGTGGATGGTTTGTCCTCGGTATTCCGCAAGGTTCCGTTTAAGGACCTCTATTGTTTTCACTATATATTTTACCTCTTGGTGATGTCATTCGGACACATAATGTTAACTTTCACTGCTATGCGGACGATACACTGCTATACATTTCGATGAAACATGGTGAAGCCCCAAAATTGCCCTCCCTGGAAGCCTACCTTTCAGACATAAGGAAATGGATGGCGGCAATTTTTTTACTTTTAGATGCGGACAAAACAGAGATGCTAATACTAGGTCCCAAGAAATAAAGATATCTTCTGTTGAATCTGACAATTAATCTTGACGGTTGTACAGTCTTCTCAAATAAAACTGTAAAGGACCTCGGCGTTACTCTGGACCCTGATCTCTCTTTTGATGAACATATCAAGACTGTTTCAAGGACAGCTTTTTTCCATCTACATAACATTGCAAAAATCTGAAACTTTCTGTCCAAAAATTATGCTGAAAAATTTATCCATGCGTTTGTCACTTCTAGATTAGACTACTGCAATGCTCTACTTTCCGGCTACCCGGATAAAGCACTAAATGAACTTCAGTTACTGCTAAACACGGCTGCTAGTATCTTGACTAGAACCAAAACATTTTATCATATTACTCCAGTGCTAACCTCTCTACACTAGCTTCCTGTTGAGGCTCGGGCTGATTTCAAGATTTTAGTGTTAACCTATAAAGCATTACATGGGCTTGCTCCTACCTATCTTTCCGATTTGGTCCTGCCGTACATACCTACATGTACGCTACAGTCACAAGACGCAGGCCTCCTAATTGTCCCTAGAATTTCTAAGCAAACAGCTGGAGGCAGGGTTTTCTCCTATAGAGCTCAATTTTTATGGAATGGTCTGCCTACCCATGTGAGAGACGCAGACTCGGTCTTGACCTTTAAGTCTTTATTGAAGACTCATCTCTTCAGTAGATCCTATGATTGAGTGTAGTCTGGCCCAGGGGTGTGAAGGTGAACGGAAAGTCACTGGAGCGACGAACCACCCTTGCTGTCTCTGCCTGGCCGGTTCCCCTCTCTCCACTGGGATTCTCTGCCCTATTACGGGGGCTGAGTCACTGGCTTACTGGTGCTCTCCAATGTCGTCCCTAGGAGGGGTGCGTCACTTGAGGTGGTTGAGTCTCTGACGTGATCTTCCTGTCCGGGTTGGTGGCCCCCTCGGGCTCGTGCCGTGGGTGAGATCTTTGTGGGCTATACTTGGCCTCGTCTCAAGGTAGTAGGTTGGTGGTTGAAGATATCCCTCTAGTGGTGTGGGGGCTGTGCTTTGGCAAAGTGGGTGGGGTTATATCCTGCCTGGTTGGCCCTTATCTGGTGTCCTGTGTGAATTTAAGTATGCTCCCTCTAATTCCCTCTCTCTCTCTCTTTCTCTTCACTCTGAGGACCTGAGCCCTAGGACCATGCCTCAGGACTACCTGGCCTGATGACTCCTTGCTGTCCCCAGTCCACCTGGTCGCGCTGCTGCTCCAGTTTCAACTGTTCTGCCTGCGGCTATGGAACCCTGACCTGTTCACCAGACGTGCCACCTTGTCCCCCAGACCTGCTGTTTTCAACTCTCTTTCTCTACCGCACCTGCTGTCTCTAACTCTGAATGATCGGCTATGAAAAGCCAACTGACATTTACTCCTGAGGTGCTGACCCGTTCCACCCTCTACAACCACTGTAATTATTATAATCTGACCCTGCTGGTCATCTATGAATGTTTGAACATCTTGGCCACGCTCTGTTATAATCTCCATCCGGCAGAGCCAGAAGAGGACTGGCTTCCCCTCAGAGCCTGGTTCCTCTCTAGGTTTCTTCCTACGTAGGTTCCTGCCTTTCTAGGGAGTTTTTCCTAGCCACCTGTAGAGCACTTTGTGACATCGGCTGATTTAAAAAGGGCTTCATAAATACATTTGATTGATGGGAGCTGTAGTATGTCATTAATCGGAGGCACGGGGATGACTCCAGGGAACTGTAGAGGTGAGCGCTTTATTTCCTGGGGGATGTCGTTTTTAAAGTGCTGGGGTACCTGGGGGATGTAGTTTATAAAGTGCTGGGGTTCCAGGAGGATGTAGTTTATAGAGTGCTGGGGTACCTGGAGGATGTAGTTTATAAGGTGATGGAACACCTGGAGGATGTAGTTCATAAAGTGCTGGGGTACCTGGAGGATGTAGTTTATAAAGTGCTGGGGTACCTGGAGGATGTAGTTTATAAAGTGCTGGGGTACCTGGAGGATGTAGTTTATAAAGTGCTGGGACACCTGGAGGATGTAGTTTATAGAGCGCTGGGGTACCTGGAGGATGTAGTTCATAAAGTGCTGGGGTACCTGGCGGATGTAGTTTATAAAGTGCTGGGGTTCCAGGAGGATGTAGTTTATAGAGTGCTGGGGTACCTGGAGGATGTAGTTTATAAGGTGATGGAACACCTGGAGGATGTAGTTTATAAGGTGCTGGAACACCTGAAGGATTTAGTTTGTAAAGTGCTGGGGTACCTGGAGGATGTAGTTTATAAAATGCTGGGGTTCCAGGAGGATGTAGTTTATAAGGTGCTGGGGTACATGGAGGATGTAGTTTATAAGGTGCATGGGTACCTGGAGGATGTAGTCCCCTTAAGGTTATGGGGTTCCTGTGGGATGTAGTTTATAAAGTGCTGGGGTTCATGGAGGATGTAGTTTATAAGAGGCTGGGGTACCTAGAGGATGTAGTTCATAAAGTGCTGGGACACCTGGAGGATGTAGTTCATAAAGTGCTGGGGTACCTGGAGGATGTAGTTTATAAAGTGCTGGGACACCTGGAGGATGTAGTGTATAGAGTGCTGGGACACCTGGAGGATGTAGTTTATAGAGTGCTGGGGTACCTGGAGGATGTAGTTCATAAAGTGCTGGGGTACCTGTGGGATGTAGTTTATAAAGTGCTATGGCACCTGGAGGATGTAGTTCATAAAGTGCTGGGGTACCTGGAGGATGTAGTTTATAAAGTGCTGGGGTACCTGGAGGATGTAGTTTATAAAGTGCTGGGGTACCTGGAGGATGTAGTTTATAAAGTGCTGGGGTACCTGGAGGATGTAGTTTATAAAGTGCTGGGGTACCTGGAGGATGTAGTTTATAAAGTGCTGGGGTACCTGGAAGATGTAGTTTATAAAGTGCTGGGACACCTGGAGGATGTAGTTTATAGAGCGCTGGGGTACCTGGGGGATGTAGTTCATAAAGTGCTGGGGTACCTGGAGGATGTAGTTTATAAAGTGCTGGGGTACCTGGAGGATGAGGTTTATAAGCTGCTGGGGTATTCATTTAGCAGACACTCTTATCCAGAGTGACTTACAGGATTTAAGTGCCTTGTTCAGGGCACATCGACATATTTTTCACATAGTCAGCTCGAGGATTCGAACCAGCGTCCTTTCGGTTACTGGCCCAACACTCTTAACCGCTGGGCTACCACTACTAATTTATAACCACTAGTGTAGTTTATGAAGTGCTAGGGTACCTGGGGGATGCAGTTTATAAGAAGCTGGGGGTACCCGGGGGATGTAGTTTGTAAAGGGTACGTGGGGGATGTAGTTTATAAGAAGCTGGGGGTACCTGGGGGATATAGTTTATAAGAAGCAGGGGGGATACCTGGGGGATGTAATTTATAAGAAGCTGGGGGGTACCTGGGGGATGTAGTTTATAAGAAGCTGGGGGGTACCTGGGGGATGTAGTTTATAAGAAGCTGGGGGGGGTACCTGGGGGATGTAGTTTATAAGAAGCTGGGGGGGGGGTACCTGGGGGATGTAGTTTATAAGAAGCTGGGGGGGTACCTGGGGGATGTAGTTTATAAGAAGCTGGGGGGGGGGTACCTGGGGGATGTAGTTTATAAGAAAATGGGGGAACCTGGGGGATATAGTTTATAAGAAGCAGGGGGGGATACCTGGGGGATATAGTTTATAAGAAGCTGGGGGGGATACCTGGGGGATGTAGTTTATAAGAAGCTGGGGGGTACCTGGGGGATGTAGTTTATAAGAAGCTGGGGGGTACCTGGGGGATGTAGTTTATAAGAAGCTGGGGGGGTACCTGGGGGATGTAGTTTATAAGAAGCTGGGGGGGGGGGTACCTGGGGGATGTAGTTTATAAGAAGCTGGGGGGGTACCTGGGGGATGTAGTTTATAAGAAGCTGGGGGGTTACCTGGGGGATGTAGTCTATAAGAAGCTGGGGGGGGGGGTACCTGGGGGATGTAGTCTATAAGAAGCTGGGGGGGTACCTGGGGGATGTAGTTTATAAGAAGCTGGGGGGGTACCTGGGGGATGTAGTTTATAAGAAGCTGGGGGGGTACCTGGGGGATGTAGTTTATAAGAAGCTGGGAGGTACCTGGGGGATGTAGTTTATAAGAAGCTGGGGGGGGGGGGGTACCTGGGGGATGTAGTTTATAAGAAGCTGGGGGGGGGGGGGGTACCTGGGGGATGTCGTTTATAAGAAGCTGGGGGGGGGGGGGGGGGTACCTGGGGGATGTAGTTTATAAGAAGCTGGGGGGGGGGGGGTACCTGGGGGATGTAGTTTTTAAGAAGCTGGGTACCTGGGGGATGTAGTTACGTCTCTCCTGGCAGACAGCGTGGAACCATGCGAGGCAGAAGAGGGACTGGGCTCTGGACAGCAGACCACCTTTACTGATCTGCTCTGGGCTCCACGTCTCATAGGTCCTCAACAAGTTCTTCTTTAGACCAGGAGGAGCCTGAGGGAGAGAGAAAGAGAACAAGTTAGACAATGAATTAGAAGATCCTGAGGGCATGAATGTTGCAGGGAGGGTGGACAGGGATGGCAGTAGGGGCTGGGATCCAGGCTTTACCATGTGGTGCTGGGAGGGTGGACAGGGATGGCAGTAGGGGCTGGGATCCAGGCTTTACCATGTGGTGCTGGGAGGGTGGACAGGGATGGCAGTAGGGGCTGGGATCCAGGCTTTACCATGTGGTGCTGGGAGGGTGGACAGGGATGGCAGTAGGGGCTGGGATCCAGGCTTTACCATGTGGTGCTGGGAGGGTGGACAGGGATGGCAGTAGGGGCTGGGATCCAGGCTTTACCATGTGGTGCTGGGAGGGTGGACAGGGATGGCAGTAGGGGCTGGGATCCAGGCTTTACCATGTGGTGCTGGGAGGGTGGACAGGGATGGCAGTAGGGGCTGGGATCCAGGCTTTAACTGTTAAAAGCTCATCTGAGGGAAGGAGAGATCAAGTGTGCTCCACTTCTCAACAGGGCCTGTGTGTCTCTGTGAGTGTGTGTCCCTTAACGCCGGGCTGTCAAACAGCACAGCTGGTCATTTGAGAACGTAAGTCCTAGAGCCTGGCCTGACTAACAGACCTCTCTTGGCTCTGCATACACTCAGCCCAATAACGCGCCTCAGTAACGCGCCTCAGTAACGCGCCTCAGTAACGCGCCTCAGTAAATCGCCTCAGTAATGCGCCTCAGTAACGCGCCTCAGTAACGCGCCTCAGTAACATGCCTCAGTAACACGCCTCAGTAACACGCCTCAGTAACACGCTTCAGCCTGGCTAACACGCCTCAGTAACACGCCTCAGTAACACGCCTCAGCCTGGCTAACACGCCTCAGTAACACGCCTCAGCCTGGCTAACACGCCTCAGTAACGCGCCTCAGTAACGCACCTCAGTAACACGCCTCAGTAACACGCCTCAGTAACACGCCTCAGCCTGGCTAATGCGCCTCAGTAACGCGCCTCAGTAACGCGCCTCAGTAACGCGCCTCAGTAACACGCCTCAGTAACACGCCTCAGTAACACGCCTCAGTAAAACGCCTCAGTAACACGCCTCAGCCTGGCTAACACGCCTCAGTAACACGCCTCAGTAACACGCCTCAGCCTGGCTAACACGCCTCAGTAACACGCCTCAGCCTGGCTAACACGCCTCAGTAACACGCCTCAGTAACACGCCTCAGTAACACGCCTCAGCCTGGCTAACACGCCTCAGTAACACGCCTCAGCCTGGCTAACACGCCTCAGTAACACGCCTCAGTAACACGCCTCAGTAACACGCCTCAGTAACACGCCTCAGTAACACGCCTCAGTAACACGCCTCAGTAACACGCCTCAGTAACACGCCTCAGCCTGGCTAACACGCCTCAGTAACACGCCTCAGTAACACGCCTCAGCCTGGCTAACACGCCTCAGTAACACGCCTCAGTAACACGCCTCAGTAACACGCCTCAGACAGCTAACACACCTCAGTAACACGCCTCAGTAACACGCCTCAGCCTGGCTAACACGCCTCAGTAACACATCTCAGACAGCTAACACGCCTTGGGGCTACAAGTTTCACACCACACACACACACACCCAGGGCTACATGTCTTACTCAAACACGGCTCGCAACATACCGTATTACGATGGACAGGGTGTGTGTGTGTGTGTCTGTACATATATAGTGTTTGTACCTCGTAGGTGATCTTGAGGCTGGACTGCAGCAGGATGAGGGGGAACTTGGGATGGACCTCAGCAGTAAGCCAGAGACGGAAGCCTGCCTTAGGTTGCAGAACATTCAGCTCCTACAGGAGAGAGATGGAGACAACCACAACCTGTACAACACAATCACCATCTGTAATATCTGGAATCCAGTTCTCTCTTCACCAGTTCTCTCTTCCACACACTGTATCCGTGGGTCTGAGAAGATTCAGATTCGCTGTATTAAACCCAACAGAAGTCTCTCTCTCTCTCTCTCTCTCTCTCTCTCTCTCTCTCCTCTCTCTCTCTCTCTCTCTCTCCTCTCTCTCTCTCTCTCTCCTCTCTCTCTCTCTCTCTCTCTCTCTCTCTCTCTCTCTCTCTCTCTCTCTCTCTCTCTCTCTCTCTCTCTCTCTCTCTCTCTGCCTTGTGCCATCTGATTGGGTGCTAAGATGTGTTGCAGCAGAATGCAGCATGACAACACACACATGCAGCCCAGGTTCCCCTCTTAATCAATCTGTTTCCACAACCGTGGAGTCCAATTCAGTCTTATGGAGATACCAGCAGACTGAATCAAATCAGACAGGAGTCCACACCCCTCTGAGACAGCGGTGTATTAGTGTGTGTGTGTGTGTTGTGATGGTGAGATTTCTGTGCTCAAGACCAACTGTCCAAAACCAAGTGTCAAGATATATTTTTCACTTCATGTTATAATGTTACGCAAGAAAACATCTTGATTTCACAGATGCCAAGATGAGGGAGGGATCATTCATGTAAACACACACACCGTACTGTATACATACACACACCATACTGTATACACACACACACACACACCGTACTGTATACATACACACACCATACTGTATACACACACACACCGTACTGTATACACACACACACCATACTGTATACACACACACACCATACTGTATACACACACACACCATACTGTATACACACACACACACACACCGTACTGTATACACACACACACCATACTGTATACACACACACACCGTACTGTATACACACACACACCATACTGTATACACACACACACCATACTGTATACACACACACACACCATACTGTATACACACACACACCGTACTGTATACACACACACACACACCGTACTGTATACACACACACACACACCATACTGTATACACACACACACACACACCATACTGTATACACACACACACACCATACTGTATACACACACACACACACCGTACTGTATACACACACACACCGTACTGTATACACACACACACCATACTGTATACACACACACACCATACTGTATACACACACACGCCGTACTGTATACACACACACGCCGTACTGTATACACACACACACCATACTGCATACACACACACACACACCATACTGTATACACACACACACACCGTACTGCATACACACACACCATACTGCATACACACACACACACACCATACTGTATACACACCGTACTGCATACACACACACCATACTGCATACACACACACACCGTACTGTATACACACACACACCATACTGTATACACACACACACCATATTGTATACACACACACACCATACTGTATACACACACACACCATACTGTATACACACACACACCATACTGTATACACACACACACACACCGTACTGTATACACACACACACCGTACTGTATACACACACACACACACACCATACTGTATACACACACACACACACCATACTGTATACACACACACACACACCGTACTGTATACACACACACACCGTACTGTATACACACACACACCATACTGTATACACACACACACCATACTGTATACACACACACGCCGTACTGTATACACACACACACCATACTGCATACACACACACACACACCATACTGCATACACACACACCATACTGCATACACACACACACACACCATACTGTATACACACACACACACCGTACTGCATACACACACACCATACTGCATACACACACACACACACACACACCATACTGTATACACACCGTACTGCATACACACACACCATACTGCATACACACACACACCGTACTGTATACACACACACACCATAATGCATACACACACACACACCATACTGCATACACACACACACCATACTGCATACACACACACACCATACTGCATACACACACACACCATACTGCATACACACACACCATACTGTATACACACACACACCGTACTGTATACACACACACACCATACTGTATACACACACACACCCTACTGTATACACACACACACCATACTGTATACACACACACACCATACTGTATACACACACACACCGTACTGTATACACACACACACACCATACTGTATACACACACACACCATACTGTATACACACACACACCATACTGTATATATGTGTGTGTACTGTATTTATTTTTTTGTTATTTTTTTTTTTAACCTTTATTTAACCAGGTAGGCAAGTTGAGAACAAGTTCTCATTTACAATTGCGACCTGGCCAAGATAAAGCAAAGCAGTTCGACAACATACAAAAACACATAGTTACACATGGAGTAAAACAACATACAATCAATGATGCAGTAGAAAAAAAAAAAGAAAAAAAAAATAAGACTATATACAATGTGAGCAAATGATATGAGATAAGGGAGGTAAAGGCAAAAAAATGCCATGCTGGCAAAGTAAATAAAGTATAGCAAGAAAAACACTGGAATGGTAGATTTGTAGTTTGAAGAAAGTTCAGAGATAAAAATATAAATAATATGGTGCAAAGGAGCAAAATAAATAAAATAAATAAATACAGTAGGGGAAGAGGTAGTAGTTTGGGCTAAATTATAGATGGGCTATGTACAGGTGCAGTGATCTGTGAGCTGCTCTGACAGCTGGTGCTTAAAGCTAGTGAGGGAGATAAGTGTTTCCAGTTTCAGAGATTTTTGTAGTTCGTTCCAGTCATTGGCAGCAGAGAACTGGAAGGAGAGACGACCAAAGGAGGAGTTGGCTTTAGGGGTGACCAGAGAGATATACCTGCTGGAGCGCGTGCTACAGTTATACACACATACACCGTACTGTATACACACACACCATACTGTATACACACACACACACCGTACTGTATACACACACCGTACTGTATACACACACACACACACACACCGTACTGTATACACACACACACACACACCGTACTGTATACACACACACACACACACCGTACTGTATACACACACACACACACACACCGTACTGTATACACACACACGCCATACTGTATACACACACACACACACCATACTGTATACACACACACACACACCATACTGTATACACACACACACCATACTGTATACACACACACACACACACCATACTGTATACACACACACACACACCATACTGTACACACACACACACACACACACCATACTGTACACACACACCATACTGTATACACACACCATACTGTATACACACACACACACACACACACACACCATACTGTACACACACACACACACACACACACACACACACACACACCACACACACACACACACACACACACCATACTGTATACACACACACACCATACTGTATACACACACACACACACACACCATACTGTACACACACACACACACACACCATACTGTATACACACACACCATACTGTACACACACACCATACTGTATACACACACACCATACTGTATACACACACACCATACTGTATACACACACTCAGTTCTCAATCAGTTCCCCCGCCCCTGAGCTGCAAATCTGCTATGTGTGTTTGATGTAGATTTTAGACATTTCTATGTAGAGAGAAACTGTTCAGAGCCCCAGGGTACAGAGCCTGATGAGGCTCTCGGGGTTGTGTGGCTCAGACAGGGACAGCGAGGTAGGAGAGGGGCACTGGAATATTCAGCACACAGCCACTGAAACACACACACAAGCACACGCAGACCACACACACACACGTATAGATACACACACACACACACACACACACACACACACACACACACACACACACACACACACACACACACACACACACACACACACACACACACACACACGTATAGGTCACACACACGTATAGATACACACACACACACACACACACACACACGTATAGGTCACACACACGTATAGACACACACACACGTATAGATACACACACACACGTATAGATACACACACACGTATAGATACACACACACACGTATAGATACACACGTATAGACACACACACATGTATAGATACACACGTATAGACACACACACATGTATAGATACACACGTATAGACACACACACATGTATAGATACACACGTATAGACACACACACATGTATAGATACACACACATGTATAGATACACACACATGTATAGATACACACACATGTATAGATACACACGTATAGACACACACACATGTATAGATACACACACATGTATAGATACACACGTATAGACACACACACATGTATAGATACACACACATGTATAGATACACACACATGTATAGATACACACACATGTATAGATACACACGTATAGACACACACACACGTATAGATACACACGTATAGATACACACGTATAGACACACACACATGTATAGATACACACACATGTATAGATACACACACATGTATAGATACACACACACACATGTATAGACACACACACATGTATAGATACACACGTATAGACACACACACATGTATAGATACACACACATGTATAGATACACACACATGTATAGATACACACGTATAGACACACACGTATAGATACACACACATGTATAGATACACACGTATAGATACACACACATGTATAGATACACACGTATAGATACACACGTATAGATACACACACATGTATAGATACACACGTATAGATACACACGTATAGACACACACGTATAGACACACACACATGTATAGATACACACGTATAGACACACACACACGTATAGATACACACACATGTATAGATACACACACGTATAGGTCACACACACGTATAGGTACACACACACACACACACGCACGTATAGACACACACACACACACATACACACACACAAAACCCTGGAGACATCAGGGGCTCTAAACACTGCGGATCTTGAGAAAAGAGACAAAAGTGAATGAATATGGTAGCTGAGCTCACAGATCATAAGAAAGCATGGACCATGTGTCTGGGACCAGGGTTAGACTGGGGTTAGATTGGAGGATATACTGGGACCAGGGTTAGACTGGGGTTAGATTGGAGGATCTACTGGGACCAGGGTTAGACTAGGGTTAGATTGGAGGATCTACTGGGACCAGGGTTAGACTGGGGTTAGATTGGAGGATATACTGGGACCAGGGTTAGACTGGGGTTAGATTGGAGGATATACTGGGACCAGGGTTAGACTGGGGTTAGATTGGAGGATATACTGGGACCAGGGTTAGACTGGGTAAGATTGGAGGATATACTGGGACCAGGGTTAGACTGGGGTTAGATTGGAGGATATACTGGGACCAGGGTTAGACTGGGGTTAGATTGGAGGATATACTGGGACCAGGTTTAGACTGGGGTTATATTGAAAATCTGTGATGAAACATACACACACACCAAGACACACAACCACCCACCTGACGCATGAACTGGTAGGCTAAATTCTAGTCTGGCTGGATCATCTCTCTAATGTATGCAACTATATGAGCAGAGGGGAGAATGTAGATAGATTTCACAGGAGACAAACAGCATCTCTCTCGTCTCATCTCTCCATCATTCATCCTCTCAACCTCTCACTCTCTTCCCATCTTCCCCCCTCCTCAATGTGTTCCTTTCCTGGCTAATAAGCCCCGCTGGTGAAACACACAGAGGGGAGGAAGAAAAGATAACAGCTAAATGAGAGCAAAGAGAGACGATAGAGAGAAAGAGACAGAATGAGAGAGAGAGCGAGAGAGACAGAATGAGAGAGAGAGCGAGAGAGACAGAATGAGAGAGAGAGCGAGAGAGACAGAATGAGAGAGAGAGCGAGAGAGACAGAATGAGAGAGAGAGCGAGAGAGACAGAATGAGAGAGAGAGCGAGAGAGAGAGAGAGAGTGAGATAAAGAGAGAGAGAGGACAGAGTGAGAGAGCGAGAGAGAGAGAGTAAGAGAACGTGAGAGAGAGCGTGAGAGAGAGAGAGAGAGAGAGAGCAAGAGAAACGTGAGAGAGAACGTGAGAGAGAACGTGAGAGAGAGAGTGATGTGAGATAAAAGAGAGAGAGAGACAGAGAGTGAGAGAGCGAGAGAGAGAGAGAGAGTAAGAGAACGTGAGAGAGAGCGTGAGAGAGAGAGAGAGAGAGCAAGAGAACGTGAGAGAGAACGTGAGAGAGCGAGAGAGAGAGAGAGAGAGAGAGAGAGAGAGAGGAGAGATGAGAGAGAGAGAGAGAGAGAGAGAGAGAGATCATTATGTAAATATGGACCACAGAAGCTCATGCTCCTATGATTTTTGCTAGTAAATGACCAGTCACTCTGATATTGTATTATGTTGGGGAATATCGACGCATGTGATAGTTAGGGGAGGGAGGAGGTCCCTGGTAAACGTGTCAAACTGCTGCAGTGCAGAGAGAGAGAGAGAGAGAGGGAGAGAGAGAGAGGGAAAGAGAGAGAGGGACAGAGAGAGGGAGAGAGAGGGAACAGAAGAGGAAGAGAACCTCCCTGCCAGCATCAATTAAACTCAGAGAGCACTGACCATCCCCACACTCTCTCTCTCTTCTCTCTCTCTCGCTCAGATCCCTGAAGCACCAAAGGATGAAGAGAGAAGGAAGCAGGGAGGGGAGTTGGAGGAGAAAAAAGAGGGGGAGAGAGGAACAAATAGGAGAAAAGATGAGGTGGCTGGTAGAATAAAGAGGAGGGTATCTCTTCGTCCTGTCTTCTCTCCGTGGCTGCTTTTCACCTGCCTCCTCTGACTGACTGCATCTATCTTCATTCATTCTATCTTCATTCATTCTCATTTCAAGCTCCTTCGCAGTGGCCACCCTCCACCTCAACACCTCCCCCTGCCTGTTGTCAGTGGTTACTGGGTAGACAGAGACCAGTAATGACAATCTAGAGAAAGAGAGGGAGGTGGGAGAGACAGAGAGAGAGGGAGGTGGGAGAGACAGAGAGAGAGGGAGGTGGGAGAGACAGAGAGAGAGGGAGGTGGGAGAGACAGAGAGAGAGGGAGGTGGGAGAGACAGAGAGAGAGGGAGGTGGGAGAGACAGAGAGAGAGGGAGGTGGGAGAGACAGAGAGAGAGGGAGGTGGGAGAGACAGAGAGAGAGGGAGGTGGGAGAGACAGAGAGAGTGGTTGAGAGAGAAAGAGAGGGAGAGAGACTGGTTGGGAGAGATAGAGAGACAGGGAGGTGGGAGAGAGGAAAGAGAGAGATTGGGATGTGGGAGAGAGAGAGAGAGTGAGAGAGAGACTGGTTGAGAGATAGAGAGACAGGGAGGTGGGAGAGAGGAAAGAGAGAGAGAGAGACTGGTTGAGAGATAGAGAGAGAGAGTGAGAGAGAAAGAGTGAGAGAGAGACTGGTTGAGAGATAGAGAGACAGGGAGGTGGGAGAGAGGAAAGAGAGAGATTGGGATGTGGGAGAGAGAG
>NC_138299.1:151311063-151498563 GCF_965601325.2 Salmo salar
TGGCAGCAGCATAACATGGCAGCAGCACAACATGGCAGCAGCACAACATGGCAGCAGCACAACATGGTAGAAGAATGACATGGTAGCATCACAACATGGTAGAAACACTACATTTCAGCAGCCAAACATGTCTGCAACACAACATGGTAGCAACACAACATGGCAGAAAAACATCATGGCAGCAGCACAACATGGTAGCAGCACAACATGGCAGAAAAACATCATGGTATCAGCACAACATGGCAGCAGCACAACATGGTAGCAGCACAACATGGCAGAAAAACATCATGGTATCAGCACAACATGGCAGCAGCACAACATGGTAGCAGCACAACATGGTAGTAACACATGGTATCAGCACAACATGGCAGCAGCACAACATGGTAGCAGCACAACATGGCAGCAGCACAACATGGCAGCAGCACAACATGGTAGCATCACAACATGGTAGAAACACAACATGTCAGCAGCACAACATGGTAGCAACACAACATGGTAGTAACACATGGCATCAGCACAATATGGCAGCAGCACAACATGGCAGCAGCACAACATGGTAGCAGCACAACATGGCAGAAGCACAACATGGTAGCAGCACAACATGGCAGAAGAATAACATGGTAGAATCATAACATGGTAGAATCATAACATGGTAGAATCATAACATGGTAGTGGCATGAAACATGGTACAAACATTACTGGGCACAGACAACAGCACAAAGAGCAAGAAGGTAGAGACAACAATACATCACACGAAGCAGCCATAACTGTCAGTAAGAGTGTCCATGATTGAGTCTTTGAATGAAGATATTGAGATAAAACTGTCAAGTTTGAGTGTTTGTTGCAGCTTGTTCCAGTCGCTAGCTGCAGCGAACTGAAAAGACGAGCGACCCAGGGATGTGTGTGCTTAGGGGACCTTTAACAGAATGTGACTGGCAGAACGGGTGTTGTATGTGGAGGATGAGGGCTGCAGTAGATATCTCAGATAGGGGGGAGTGAACGGGTGTTGTATGTGGAGGATGAGGGCTGCAGTAGATATCTCAGATAGGGGGGAGTGAACGGGTGTTGTATGTGGAGGATGAGGGCTGCAGTAGATATCTCAGATAGGGGGGAGTGAACGGGTGTTGTATGTGGAGGATGAGGGCTGCAGTAGATATCTCAGATAGGGGGGAGTGAAAGGGTGTTGTATGTGGAGGATGAGGGCTGCAGTAGATATCTCAGATAGGGGGGAGTGAGGCCTAAGAGGGTTTTATAAATAAGATCTGACCAAAGATCCAATTGTGCATCCAGGAGCTTTTTCAAAAACACAGTAAAGACATGTCGCCATGAGGGTTATAGAGGAACAAAGGACACAATGATGAGACTGTATACATCCTCTCTCCTCCTCTGCTCTCCTCCCTCTCTCTTTTCTTGCATCTCTCCTCAGCACCATAGGCGTGTGGTCTCCTGCAGACAGTCATTTGGACTGTGAATACACACTGTGACTCAGAGATGATTATCCAACCGGTCCACGCTGTGAGTCTCTCTGTGTGTGTGTGTGTGTCTCTCTGTGTGTGTGTGTGTGTGTGTGTCTCTGTGTGTGAGTGAGTCTCTCTGTGTGTGTGTGTGTGTGTGTGTGTGTCTCTGTGTGTGTGTCTCTGTGTGTGTGTGTGAGTCTGTGTGTGTGTGTGTGTGTGTGTGTGAGTCTCTCTCTGTGTGTGTGTGAATGTGTGTGTGTGTGTGAGTCTCTCTCTGTGTGTGTGTGTGTGTGTGTGTGTGTGTGTGTGTGTGTGTGTGTGTGTGTGTGTGTGTGTGTGTGTGTGTGTTCTGTACTGCATGTAGATGAATGTTCTGACAGTAGCGTCACCGGGTCTGCTCCTGTCTATCAGACGTTTCCATGGTGATAAGTGAGTGGTTCTGGGACGTGTGTTCAAGGTATTAGTATAAATGAGCTGTAATATGTAGACTCACTGATTGGTTATCTCATCAACAAACACACGCACAGCGCAAGAATACCTGAGTTATACACACACCCCACGTTCTCCCCCGTCTACCCCACATACACACCCCCACATTCTCCCCCGTCTGCCCCACATACACACCCCCACATTCTCCCCCGTCTGCCCCACATACACACCCCCACATTCTCCCCCGTCTGCCCCACATACACACCCCCACATTCTCCCCCGTCTGCCCCACATACACACCCCCACGTTCTCCCCCGTCTGCCCCACATACACACCCCCACATTCTCCCCCGTCTGCCCCACATACACACCCCCACGTTCTCCCCCGTCTGCCCCACATACACACCCCACATTCTCCCCCGTCTGCCCCACATACACACCCCCACGTTCTCCCCCGTCTGCCCCACATACACACCCCACATTCTCCCCCGTCTGCCCCACATACACACCCCCACATTCTCCCCCGTCTGCCCCACATTCTCCCCCGTATGCCCCACATACACACCCCCACGTTCTCCCCCGTCTGCCCCACACACACCCCCATGTTCTTCCCCCGTCTGCCCCACATTCTCCCCCGTCTGCCCCACATACACACCCCACGTTCTCCCCCGTCTACCCCACATACACACCCCCACATTCTCCCCCGTCTGCCCCACATACACACCCCCACGTTCTCCCCCGTCTGCCCCACATACACACCCCCACGTTCTCCCCCGTCTGCCCCACATACACACCCCACGTTCTCCCCCGTCTGCCCCCAACACACACCCCCACACCCACCTTCCTTTGGTATGTGCTGCCAGACAATGTTGTCTCTCAGAGCACATAAGGATGTAAGGCGCACACACACACACCTACTGTATACACTGAGTGGACATTAGGAACATCTTCCTAATATTGAGTTGCATAGCTTCAATTCGTTGGACATGGACTCTACAAGGTGTTGAATGTGTTCCACAGGGATGCTGGTCCATGTTGACTCCAATGCTTCCCACAGTTGTGTCAAGTTGGCTGGATGTCCTTTGGGTGGTGGACCATTCTTCATACACACGGGAAACTGTTGAGCGTGAAAAACCCAGCAGCGTTGCAGTTCTTGACTCAAACCGGTGTGCCTGGAACCTACTACCATACCCTGTTCAAAGGCACTTAAATATTTTGTCCATTCACCCTCTGAATGACACACATACACAATCCATGTCTCCATTGTCTCAAGGCTTAAAAATCCTTCTTTAACCTGTCACCTCCCAACATCTACACTGATTGAAGAGGATTTAACAAGTAACATTAATAAGGGGTCATAGCTTTCACCTGGATTCACCTGGTCAGGCTGTCATGGAAAAAGCATGTTATGAACACTCAGTGTACATGTAGACACACAGACACACACACACACACAGAGAGAGCAGAACAAAACTCTTTCATTTATATTCTGATCGTACACACACACAGACACACACACACCCCAGCTTCGGCCATGGCTAGAACGCCTTCCAGCGACCTTTTCCTGCATTGCCATGGCAACGCTAAGAGAAACATCCCTCTGACTTGACACATTGATATGCCACACACATGCAAACGAGCACACCCAAACACGTAGCCCCGAAACCACATCATTCCACAATGAAAGGGTATCTGATCAATATTCAGACAGGCAAAAGGGACACACTCTCTCTCTCTGTATGCTGGGCACGGGCACTACATAAAAGACCTGGGTCTGTGTGGATGATCCTCTGAGACATTCTGTGTGTTCTGTCTTTACTCAGTGGACTCCCTGACCATTCACTGACTGATTGATCAATTAAGTAAAAAGGGTTTTAGGTTTAGAAGCAAAACATCTAACACAGTAGCCCTGAAGGACTGGAGTTGTGTAACCCTGGTGTACAATGTGTCTTCACCTGTGTGTGTTGTGTTGTGTTGTGTTTGTGTGTGTGTGTGTGTGTGTGTGTAATAGAGGTCCCGTTCCTGAAAATGACCCGGGGAATCTACCCCGGACCCTACAAACGGGTAGGACAACCGAGGACAACCAGACCCAGTCCCATGTAGACCCGGTTGGGTCCAGACCCGATCTGATCCGATCCGAGTGAGGGAAACAGCAGATAATACAATTTAGTAGCGACATTATTGACTGAAGCTGTTAACGCACCGAAGGTGAGAGGAAAAGGGCTTGTAGCAGGCGGAGGGAAGGGCCTGCTGTGTGTTTCTGACTGTGTGGCGTGAGGAGACAGAGAGAGCCAGCAGCAACCAAGCCGATTCTCACTAGTTACTAACTTCTAGCTCAGAAGCTAGGTTATTATTCATCCAATCATATTACATAGTACCTGTGTTGACTGCATCAAACCGAGAAGAGAAGCTAGATAAGCTTGCTAGCTAGCTGGGTTGACTAATCAAAGCTATATAGGCTGCACTTTCCACCGTCCTACACAATAACAAAAACCACTCTATTCAAAGTATGAAGTGAAACCTGTTGGTTCTTGGTCAATAAATAAATCAACAAATATGGGTTGCATTTACAATGGTGTTTGTTCTTCACTGGTTAACCTTTTCTTGTGGCAACAGGTCACACATCTTGCTGTTGTGATGGCACACTGGTATTTCACCCAGTAGATATGGGAGTTTATCAAAATTGGGTTTGTTTTGTGTAATCTGAGGGAAATACAGTTGAAGTCGGAAGTTTACATACACTTAGGTTGGAGTCATGAAAACTCGTTTTTCAACCACGCACAAATTTCTTGTTAACAAACTATAGTTTTGGCAAGTCGGTTAGGACATCTACTTTGTGCATGACACAAGTCATTTTTCCAACAATTGTTTACAGACAGATTATTTCACTTATAATTCACTATATCACAATTCCAGTGGGTCAGAAGTTTACATACACTATGTTGACTGTGCCTTTAAACAGCTTGGAAAATTCCAGAAAATGATGTCATGGCTTTAGAAGCTTCTGATAGGCAAATTGACACCATTTGAGTCAATTGGAGGTGCACCTGTGGATGTATTTCAAGGCCTACCTTCAAACTCAGTGCCTCTTTGCTTGACATCATGGGAAAATCAAAAGACCAAGACCTCCACAAGTCTGGTTCATCCTTGGGAGCAATTTCCAAATACCTGAAGGTACAACGTTCATCTGTACAAAGACGCGTTCTGTCTCCTAGAGATGAACGTACTTTGGTGCGAAAAGTGCAAATAAATCCCAGGACAACAGCAAAGGACCATGTGAAGATGCTGGAGGAAACAGGCACAAAAGTATCTATATCCACAGTAAAACATTTTCTATATCGACATACCCTGAAAGGCCGCTCAGCAAGGAAGAAGCCACTGCTCCAAAACCGCCATAAAAAAGACAGACTACGGTTTGCAACTGCACATGGGGACAAAGATCATACTTTTTGAAGAAATGTCCTCTGGTCTGATGAAACAAAAATAGAACTGTTTGGCCATAATGACCACAATTATGTTTGGAGGAAAAAGGGGGAGGCTTGCAAGCCGAAGAACACCATCCCAACCGTGAAGCACGGGGGTGGCAGCATCATGTTGTCGGGGTGCTTTGCTGCTGGAGGGACTGGTGCACTTCACAAAATAGATGGCATCATGAGGATGAAACATTATGTGGATATATTGAAGCAACATCTCAAGACATCAGTCAGGAAGTTAAAGCTTGGTCGCAAATGGGTCTTCCAAATGGACAATGACCCCAAGCATACTTCCAAGGTTGTGGCAAAATGGCTTAAGGACAACAAAGTCAAGGTATTGGAGTGGCCATCACAAAGCCCTGACCTCCATCCCATAGAAAATGTGTGGGCAGAACTGAAAAAGCCTTTGCGAGCAAGGAGGCCTACAAACCTGACTCACTCAACTTACTGTGGGAAGCTTGTGGAAGGCTACCCGGAACGTTTCACCCAAGTTAAACAATTTCAAGGCAATGCTTCCAAATACTATTTGAGTGTATGTAAACTTCTTACCCACTGGGAATGTAAGGAAAGAAATAAAAGCTGAAATAAATCATTCTCTCCACTATTATTCTGACATTTCACATTCTTAAAATAAAGTGGTGATCCTAACTGACCTAAAACAGGGAATTTTTACTAGGATTAAATGTCAGGAATTGTGAAAAACTGAGTTTAAATGTATTTGGCTAAGGTGTATGTAAACTTCCGACTTCAACTGTATGTGTCTCTAATATGGTCATACATTTGCCAGGAGGTTAGGAAGTACAGCTCAGTTTCCATCTCATTTTGTGGGCAGTGTGCACATAGCCTGTCTTCGCTTGAGAGCCAGGTCTGCCTACGGCGGCCTCTCTCATTAGCAAGGCTATGCTCACTGAGGCTGTACATAGTCAAAGCTTTCTTTAAGTTTGGGTCAGTTACAGTGGTTAGGTATTCTGCCACTGTGTACTCTCTGTTTAGGTTTAAATATTCTAGTTTGCTCTGTTTTTTTGTAACTTCTTCCAATGTGTCAAGTAATAATCTTTTTGTTTTCTCATGATTTGGTTGGGTCTAATTGTGTTGCTGTCCTTGGACTCTGTGGGGTCTGTTTGTGTTTGTGGACAGAGCCCCAGGACCAGCTTGCTTAGGGGACTCTTCTCCAGGTTCATCTCTCTAGGTGATGGTTTGTTATGGAAGGCTTGGGAAACACTTCCTTTTAGGTGGTTGTAGAATTGAACGGCTCTCGCTGTCTCACTCAGCAGTCGTGCTTGGGTCTATACGGGTCCTTACCGTGAAATCAAAACAGATCTGACCCGGATCTGAGGGTCAACTACAGAATTTCAGACCCGGGTCGGGCCCTGGGTAATTGGGTTTGGGTGGACCAGTGAAGATCTCTTGTGTGTTTTAGTGTGTGAATGTGTCGGTATGTGTGTGTTTACACTGTGCTGATAGCGCTCCACTGTGTTGTGGCAGTGGCCAGGCTCTCTGGGCCAGGCTGGACCGGGGGATTGTGGGAGATTAGCTCTAAGAGGATTAAAGCCCCACGCTTCATTAGCATAGTGACTCACTGCCAGGGAGACAGGCTGTACTGTGGCACACACACACACACACACCACAGCTTCATCAATGTGTTCACTTAGCGTTTACACACACACACACACACACACACACACACACACACACACACACACACACACACACACACACACACACACACACACCTAACAGTGGACATGCGGCAGCTTCATCAATGCAGAAGGCTAGCCATTTTAAATACTGTACATACAGTTTACTGTAGCATTAAGAAGGAATAGAATACAGCCGCTCAAACACCTCTGCATCACATCGTAACTTTAGCAGTCAACAGGGTGTGTTCCATTCTAATAAAAAGGGAACCGGGCCGTTACCTGGATAGGTCGTAGGGCTTAGCAATGATTACTACATATCAGGACTTCCCTCAAGTGTAGCAGCTAGTATAGATGTTGGTATAGTATAGATGTTGGTGGTTGGAGACATCCCTCAAGTGGTGTGGGGGCTGTGCTTTGGCAAAGCGGGTGGGGTTATATCCTACCTGTTTGGCCCTATCTGGGGGTTTCATCGGATGGGGCCACAGTGTCTCCTGACCCCTCCTGTCTCAGCCTCCAGTATTTATGCTGCAGTAGTTTATGTGTCGGGGGGCTAGGGTCAGTCTGTCACATCTGGAGTATTTCTCTTGTCTTTTCCGGTGTCCTGTGTGAATTTAAATATGCTCTCTCTAATTCTCTCTTTCTTTCTCTCTGTCTCTCGGAGGACCTGAGCCCTAGGACCATGCCTCAGGACTACCTGGCTTGATGACTCCTTGCTGTCCCCTCTTGTGTTACTGACTTGTTGCACCCTCGACAACTACTATGATTATTATTATTAGACCATGCTGGTCATTTATGAACATTTGAACATCTTGGCCATGTTCTGTTATAATCTCCACCCGGCACAGCCAGAAGAGGACTGGCCACCCCTCATAGCCTGGTTCCTCTCTAGGTTTCTTCCTAGGTTTTGGCCTTTCTAGGGAGTTTTTCCTAGCCACCGTGCTTCTACACCTGCATTGCTTTCTGTTTGGGGTTTTAGGCTGGGTTTCTGTACAGCACTTTGAGATATCAGCTGATGTAAGAAGGGCTATATAAATACATTTGATTTGATTTAGCATTAGCATGCAGTTCAACTCTGCTCCACAATAAGTTGAATACAGTCAAGTAGTCCTAGTGATGGTGCACTGGAGGTACGGCGGGCTGTATATGTGTGAGTGTGTGTCTGTGTCAGAGTGTGTGTGTGTGAGAACCTAACTAATCACGCTCCGTGTTGTGTAGGACAGCTGCTCACAGAGAAGCGGGCTCCTCATTATCTCTACAGAAGTGAGAAGACTGGCGTTCCAATAATCTATCAGATCCTTGTCGTCCCATCTCCTCCTCTCTATCCTCTCTATCTCCTCCTCTCTATCCCGTCAACCCCTGGCCACCTCGAGACTCTACACCCCACTCCACCCTGTCCCCCCGTCTCCAGACTCTACACCCCACTTCACCCTGTCCCCCCGTCTCCAGACTCTACACCCCACTTCACCCTGTCCCCCCCGTCTCCAGACTCTACACCCCACTTCACCCTGTCCCCCCCGTCTCCAGACTCTACACCCCACTTCCCCCTTTCCCCCCCGTCTCCAGACTCTACACCCCACTTCACCCTGTCCCCCCGTCTCCAGACTCTACACCCCACTTCACCCTGTCCCCTGTCTCCAGACTCTACACCCCACTTCACCCTGTCCCCCCGTCTCCAGACTCTACACCCCACTTCACCCTGTCCCCCCGTCTCCAGACTCTACACCCCACTTCACCCTGTCCCCCCGTCTCCAGACTCCACACCCCACTTCACCCTGTCCCCCCCGTCTCCAGACTCTACACCCCACTTCACCCTGTCCCCCCCGTCTCCAGACTCTACACCCCACTTCACCCTGTCCCCCCCGTCTCCAGACTCTACACCCCACTTCACCCTGTCCCCCGTCTCCAGACTCTACACCCCACTTCACCCTGTCCCCTCGTCTCCAGACTCTACACCCCACTTCACCCTGTCCCCCCGTCTCCAGACTCTACACCCCACTTCACCCTGTCCCCTCGTCTCCAGACTCTACACTCTACCTACCCCTGTTGCCTACCCCTGCTACCTACCCCTGTTGCCTACCCCTGTTACCTGCCCCTGTTGCCTGCCCCTGTTGCCTGCCCCTGTTACCTACCCCTGCTGCCTACCCCTGTTGCCTACCCCTGTTGCCTACCCCTGTTACCTAACCCTGCAAACTACCCCTGTTACCTACCCCTGTTACCTACCCCTGTTACCTACCCTGCTACCTACCCCTGTTACCTACCCCTGTTACCTACCCCTGCTACCTACCCCTGCTACCTACCCCTGTTACCTACCCCTGCTACCTACCCCTGTCACCTACCCCTATTACCTACCCCTGTTACCTACCCCTGCTCTACAGTATGAGAAGACTGCAGCATCGTCATCACTACTACCTGAGACAAAAAGAGGAGCTGCAGTCCAGCCAGAGATGGAGTGATATCTGAAGAATAGAGAGATGTAGAAGTTGATACTGTAGATCAACACAGAGAGAGAGGGGGGGGGGAGACTAACATCAGGGTGTCAGGTTGATAGTGTATAGGGACATGGTCAGATAACTCCACATCGCTAGGTAACATCTGACAGCCTATTTGCTGACATTATTGCTGTGAAAATGTGCCAAATCTAACTGTGTAGCAGTCCAATTATCAGTCTTATTCAGCAGTTGTGAAGCTTTCATATGCATGGGTCCACACTAAAACACACAAACACCAATTTGCAGAGTCATTGATAGTGCTGGCATAAACCTACATGCAATTAGCAGGATTAGCAGAATGAATAGGTGGCTCATTATGCAGAAAGAACCCTGTGTTTCCTGGCAGATTAGTGTGTGTGTGTGTGTGTGTGTGTGTGTGTGTGTGTGTGTGTGTGTGTGTGTCTGGGCAGTCAAACGACAGACTGAGGAAGAAATGAAAGGAAAGAGATGGAGGAAAACCTGAGGTATAGATAGAGAAGAGATGTAAAAGAGAGGTAGATGACAGAGGGGGAGAATAGAGGAGCAGATATGGTAGGAAAGATTGTCCAGTCAAGGATAACGTCCTGAGAGGAATGATTGTTTCTTCAGAGAAAATACCGTAAAAATGTCAATTAAACGCTGAGTACCAAATAGACATGTCCCTTTTAATAGCTGGGCAATGTCACACATTTCATTTTAACACCCGTTTCTCAAAAGTAATTGTTTACGAGGTTACCATGAATTACCATGAATTGTTCACAAGGTTTAATGTTCGATTTGTTACATAAAATAATTCCGTAATGCCTAGAAAAAATTATACAAATCATCAATTGTTATCACCAGTAAGAAACTGCTAGCCATTGGCTGCTAACTGCGGCTAGCTAACTGGCAAGCACAGAAACAGTCAACAACTTCAGCAGTACAGAACCCTTGGAATTGTCCGTTTGCCCTCTAGTGGTGAAAGTAAGAACTGACCAAAACGCACAGTCAGAGGAGAATAATTAGTAGAGAATTTTTTTACTAAGACAAAAGAAATGTGACACAGTGTGTAAATGATAATATATTAGCGCAGAAAATGATGAAGGAATTGATTAGCATTAAGGAATTGGGGCGGCAGGTAGCCTAGTGGTTTGAGCGTTGGACTAGTAACCGAAAGGTTGCAAGATCGAATCCCCAAACCGACAAGGTCAAAATCTGTCGTTCTGCCCCTGAACAAGGCAGTTAACCCACTGTTCTTAGGCCGACATTGTAAATAAGAATTTGTTGTTAACTGACTTGCCTAGTTAAATAAAGGTAAAAAAATAAAAATAAAAATAATATTTTGACGCCTGGCTCAAATAGAAGCCTGTCTCAAATAAGCGCATGTTCTGTTCAGTGTTTTAAGCAAATAAATGCCTGGGCTATTCATTAAAATGTTATGGTAGTGAAAATTCTAGAGAAAGAATAATTTGACCACTGGAACCGGGCCAACATGGGAAGATGCTCTCCCAGTTAGATGAATACTTACAATCCATCATATCAGTACACAGCAGTTGTCATCTAATGTTGCTTACGACAGACACTAAATGCAACAAAGTGACACAAGAACCAACTGTTGGGACCCAACTACTAAACTTTGTTGATGACAGCATAGCAAAATATGCCCTTAGTTAATTCATGTTTTTAAAGGTAAAGCTGCTGACCTAACACGTCATTGAGGAATCTCTCCAAGACTGATGGTCTGAAATCTACATTGAAGACGTAAGAAACACATGCAAGCAAGCACACACACGCAGGTACGCATGCAGGAGAAACCTCGTCAAACCTCCGTGACTCCAGTGAATTACAGCCAATCTGTTCTCCCTCCATGGGGCTAATCGTCCAATCATATCACTTTGTGTTCCCCTCTGAGCCCGCTGGCATAATGAAGAGAAATCACCACACATTCAGCAGGTCTCCCCCCCACACACACACACCGCTGATAGATTATGGAGGTTTGGATGTGTGTGTGTGTGTGTGTGTGTGTGTGTGTGTGTGTGTGTGTGTGTGTGTGTGTGTGTGTGTGTTAGTGCCAAATTAAGAGTAATGACTGTCTATGAATCACTGTACAGGTTCCCTATCGTTGCTGTATCAGGCAACTCCATTCATGAAGGACAGGAACCTTATGTGAGCACAGTCTCTTTCTCTCTGCTGGTGTGATGTGATGGTGGCTGGTTCTCTACACATGCAGGTGTGTGCTCACGTGTTTGTGTGTATGTGATGGTGGCTGGTTCTCTACACATGCAGGTGTGTGCTCACGTGTTTCTGTGTGCGTGTTATATGGACTGACTCCTCAAGTCCATCAGTTGTATAAAGTGCTGACTAAACTGCATTGTGTCTGCAGTGAGAAGAGATGCTCTGCTGTGTTTACAGCGTGTGTCATTAGGATGGAATGATCAGCACTAATGATGACACTTTTACTAGACAGACAGATTTATGGCGGATGGAAGGGATCCCTCACACACACACTCACACTCACCCAGGGCCTGTGAAGTGAAGGCAGCCATGGCACTCTGTAGTCTGTCTGGCCTGATGGCCTGAACCAGCAGCACCTGCAAGGAGAAAGAGAGAGGAGGGGAGAAGAGGAGAGGGGAGGAGGAGAGAAGAGGGGAGACAGGAGAAGAGGAGAGAGGAGACGGGAGAGGAGGAGAGGGGAGATGGGAGAGGAGGAGAGGGGAGACGGGAGAAGAGGAGAGAGGAGATGGGAAAGGAGAGAGGAGGAGAGGGGAGAAGAGGAGAGAGGAGGAGAGGGGAGACGGGAGAAGAGGAGAGAGGAGATGGGAGAGGAGAGAGGAGAGAGGAGGAGAGGGGAAAAGAGGAGAGAGGAGGAGAGGGGAGACGGGAGAAGAGGAGAGGGGAGAAGAGGAGATGGGAGGAGGAGAGAAGAGGGGAGACAGGAGAAGAGGAGAGAGGAGACGGGAGAGGAGGAGAGGGGAGATGGGAGAGGAGGAGAGGGGAGACGGGAGAAGAGGAGAGAGGAGATGGGAAAGGAGAGAGGAGGAGAGGGGAGAAGAGGAGAGAGGAGGAGAGGGGAGACGGGAGAAGAGGAGAGAGGAGATGGGAGAGGAGAGAGGAGGAGAGGGGAAAAGAGGAGAGAGGAGGAGAGGGGAGACGGGAGAAGAGGAGAGGGGAGACGGGAGAGGAGGAGAGGGGAGACGGGAGAAGAGGAGAGGGGAGATGGGAGAAGAGGAGAGGGGAGATGGGAGAGGAGGAGAGGGGAGACGGGAGAAGAAGAGATGGGAGAGGAGGAGAGGGGAGACGGGAGAAGAGGAGAGAGGAGACGGGAGAAGAGGAGAGAGGAGACGGGAGGAGGAGAGAAGAGGAGAGAGGAGACGGGAGACGGGGAGGAGAGAGGCGATGGGAGAGGAGGAGAGGGGAGAAGAGGAGAGGGGAGATGGGAGAAGAGGAGAGGGGAGATGGGAGAAGAGGAGAGGGGAGATGGGAGAGGAGGCGAGGGAGACGGGAGAAGAAGAGATGGGAGAGGAGGAGAGGGGAGAGGGGAGAAGAGACGGGAGAAGAGGAGAGAGGAGACGGGAGGAGGAGAGAAGAGGAGAGAGGAGACGGGAGGAGGAGAGAAGAGGAGAGAGGAGACGGGAGACGGGGAGGAGAGAGGAGATGGGAGACGGGGAGGAGAGAGGAGATGGGAGAGGAGGAGAGGGGAGAAGAGGAGAGGGGAGACGGGAGAAGAGGAGAGAGAAGAGGAGAGGGGATATGGGAGAAGAGGAGAGGGGAGATGGGAGAGGAGGAGAGAGGAGATGGGAGAGGAGGAGAGGGGAGACGGGAGAAGAGGAGAGAAGAGGGGAGACAGGAGAGAGGAGACGGGAGAAGAGGAGAGAGGAGATGGGAGAGGAGGAGAAGGGAGAGGAGATGGGAGAGGAGGAGAGGGGAGACGGGAGAAGAGGAGAGAGGAGGAGAGGGGAGATGGGAGAGGAGAGGAGAGAGGAGATGGGAGAGGAGGAGAGGGGAGAGGAGATGGGAGAGGAGGAGAGGGGAAACGGGAGGAAGAGGAGAGAGGAGATGGGGAGAGGAGGAGAGGGGATAGGAGATGGGAGAGGAGGAGAGGGGAGACGGGAGAAGAGGGAGAGGAGGAGAGGGGAGAGGGGAGATGAGGAGAAGAGGAGAGAGGAGATGGGAGAGGAGGAGAGGGGAGAGGAGATGGGAGAGGAGGAGAGGGGAGACGGGAGAAGAGGAGACGGGAGAAGAGGAGAGAGGAGATGGGAGAGGGGAGAGAAGATGGGAGAGGAGAGAGAAGATGGGAGAAGAGGAGAGGGGAGATGGGAGAAGAGGAGATAGGAGAGGGGAGAGGGGAAAAGAGGAGATGGGAGAGGGGAGAAGAGGAGAGGGGAAAATGAAGAGGGAGTAGTAAATGACTCAATCTGGGAGCACTGTAAAGAGAGCTTATCCTGTAAATGACTAAACATAAAGGACAATTGATTATGTATCAGTGAAACACAAGGATTGGATCATGTTAATCAGTGATTGACACCTCACCTGCTGGAACGGTTTGATCTTCTTGGCGATGGAGGGCGGGACTTCCTGTTCACAGTTGGAGCTCCGTGAAAAGGAGAGCCAGAGATCCGAGTCACTCAGACACAGAGACTGGTACAGGCCTGGGAACGTACTCTACATCAGAAAAGTGGACAAAAGAGGGATGGAATGAAAGAATGAAGCTAAAAAGCTAAAGAGAAAATCAAGTCCTCCTTTGACAGAATGACGTTACACCGAGGCCTGTACTCTGGAGCGGGATCGATTTGGAGGGTCCGTCATGGTCTGGGGCGGTGTGTCACAGCATCATCGGACTGAGCTTGTTGTCATTGCAGGCAATCTCAACGCTGTGCGTTACAGGGAAGACATCCTCCTCCCTCATGTGGTACCCTTCCTGCAGGCTCATCCTGACATGACCCTCCAGCATGACAATGCCACCAGCCATACTGCTCATTCTGTGTGTGATTTCCTGCAAGACAGGAATGTCAGTGTTCTGCCATGGCCAGCGAAGAGCCTGGATCTCAATCCCATTGAGCATGTCTGGGATCTGTTGGATCGGAGGGTGAGGGCTAGGGCCATTCCCCCCAGAAATGTCCGGGAACTTGCAGGTGCCTTGGTGGAAGAGTGGGGTAACATCTCATAGCAAGAACTGGCAAATCTGGTGCAGGAGGTGATGCACTGCAGTACTTAATGCAGCTGGTGGCCACACCAGATACTGACTGTTACTTTTGATTTTGTTCAGTTGTTATAAACTTGTTCAGTTTATGTCTCAGTTGTTGAATCTTGTTATGTTCATACAAATATTTTCACATGTTAAGTTTGCTGAAGATAAACACAGTTGACAGTGAGAGGACGTTTATTTTTTTACTGAGTTCATATACACTGACTATACAAAGCATTAAGAACTCTTTTCATCACATAGACTGACCAGGTGAATCCAGGTGAATCCAGGTGAAAGCTATGACCCCTTATTAATGTTACTTGTTAAATCCTCTTCAATCAGTGTAGATGTTGGGAGGTGACAGGTTAAAGAAGGATTTTTAAGCCTTGAGACAATTGAGACATGGATTGTGTATGTGTGTCATTCAGAGGGTGAATGGACAAAATATTTAAGAGCCTTTGAACAGGGTATGGTAGTAGGTTCCAGGCACACCGGTTTGAGTCAAGAACTGCAACGCTGCTGGGTTTTTCACGCTCAACAGTTTCCCGTGTGTATGAAGAATGGTCCACCACCCAAAGGACATCCAGCCAACTTGACACAACTGTGGGAAGCATTGGAGTCAACATGGACCAGCATCCCTGTGGAACACATTCAACACCTTGTAGAGTCCATGTCTAACGAATTGAGGAAGTTCTGAGGGCAAAGGGGGGTGCAACTCAATATTAGGAAGGTGTTCTGTACACTCAGTGTACGAACCTTGAACATGGCTACAGCTCCAAGTCTCTCTTGATCGATCCAGGAAGGAATCTGCTCCCGCAAAGATTTCTGCGTATCCTGTAGGCGGAAAGGAAAAGAAGGTCAGTTCAACTGTGATAAGAGAGATGAGGTGAATGAGAGAGTGTGTTTGGGACACACACACACACTGCTGTTGTACGTACCGCCTTTCTCACCATATCCCCTACTACGAGGCCAGTGAAGGCATCCCACTCCTGTAGTGGAAGCAGAGAGACAACAGCATTAAGATGAATAGGAGATGATGTCAATGGACAGGACTTCCTGACTGAAGAGGAAAAACCTGTCTGATAATGATCATGTTATGAATGGTTATAATAACCTACATTCTCTTGGAAGAGGTCTGGGTGCATCCCTCTGACAAAGTGCATGGCAAACATCAGCTGGTCAGCCTGCAAAGGAAGAACAGAGAGAGAGAGGGAGGGAGGGGGAGAGAGAGAAAAGAGTCAGAGAGAGAGAGAATTAAGAGTCAGAGAGAGAGAAGAGTCAGAAAGAGAAATAAGAATCAGAGAGAGAGAGAGAAGAGTCAGAGAGAAATAAGAGTCAGAGGGAGAAATAAGAGTCAGAGAGAAATAAGAGTCAGAGAGAGAGAAGAGTCAGAGAGAGAAATAAGAATCAGAGAGAGAAAGAGTCAGAGAGAGAAATAAGAGTCAGAGAGAGAGAGAAGAGTCAGAGAGAGAAATAAGAGTCAGAGAGAGAAATCAAGAGTCAGAGAGAGAGAAGAGTCAGAGAGAGAAATAAGAGTCAGAGAGAGAAATAAGAGTCAGAGAGAGAGAAGAGTCAGAGAGAGAAATACGAGTCAGAGAGAGAGAAATACGAGTCAGAGAGAGAAATACGAGTCAGAGAGAGAGAGAAGAGTCAGAGAGAGAAATAAGAGTCAGAGAGAGAAATAAGAGTCAGAGAGAGAGAGAAGAGTCAGAGAGAGAGAGAAGAGTCAGAGAGAGAAATACGAGTCAGAGAGAGAGAGAAGAGTCAGAGAGAAATACGAGTCAGAGAGAGAGAGAAGAGTCAGAGAGAAATAAGAGTCAGAGAGAGAAATAAGAGTCAGAGAGAGAGAGAAGAGTCAGAGAGAGAAATAAGAATCAGAGAGAAATAAGAGTCAGAGAGAGAAATAAGAGTCAGAGAGAAATACGAGTCAGAGAGAGAAATACGAGTCAGAGAGAGAGAGAAGAGTCAGAGAGAGAAATACAAGTCAGAGAGAGAAATACGAGTCAGAGAGAGAAATACGAGTCAGAGAGAGAAATACGAGTCAGAGAGAGAAATACGAGTCAGAAAGAGAAATACGAGTCAGAAAGAGAAATACGAGTCAGAAAGAGAGAGAAGAGTCAGAGAGAGAAATACGAGTCAGAAAGAGAGAGAAGAGTCAGAGAGAGAAATAAGAGTCAGAAAGAGAGAGAAGAGTCAGAGAGAGGGAGTGGGAGAGAGAGAAGAGTCAGAGAGAGGGAGTGGGAGAGAGAGAAGAGTCAGAGAGAGGGAGTGGGAGAGAGAGAAGAGTCAGAGAGAGGGAGTGGGAGAGAGAGAAGAGTCAGAGAGAGGGAGTGGGAGAGAGAGAAGAGTCAGAGAGAGGGAGTGGGAGAGAGAGAAGAGTCAGAGAGAGGGAGTGGGAGAGAGAGAAGAGTCAGAGAGAGGGAGTGGGAGAGAGAGAAGAGTCAGAGAGAGGGAGTGGGAGAGAGAGAAGAGTCAGAGAGAGGGAGTGGGAGAGAGAGAAGAGTCAGAGAGAGGGAGTGGGAGAGAGAGAGTGGGGGGAAGAGTCAGAGGGAGAGAGAGAGAAAGAGAGAGAGAGGGGGAGGGAGGGAGAGAGAGAGAGCGAGAGAAGAGTCAGAGAGAGAGAGAGAGAGAGACAGAGGTCATGAGCAGATGAGCGCTTGAATATTTCAGCATGTTTTTACAAAAAGATAGATTTAGAGTTAGATAAACTTAGATTTTTCCCCCAGACAACAGTCCAGCACAACACCCCCTCAACCAGACCCAGACAACACCACCCCCTCAACCAGACCCAGACAACACCACCCCCTCAACCAGACCCAGACAACACCACCTCAACCAGACCCAGACAACACCACCCCCTCAACTAGACCCAGACAACAACACCCTCAACTAGACCCAGACAAAAACACCCCCTCAACCAGACCCAGACAACAGTCCAGCATAACAACACCCCCTCAACTAGACCCAGACAACAACACCCCCTCAACCAGACCCAGACAACAGTCCAGCCCAACACCCCCTAAACCAGACCCAGACAATAACACCCCCTCAACTAGACCCAGACAACACCACCCCCTGAACCAGACCCAGACAACAGTCCAGCCCAACACCCCCTAAACCAGACCCAGACAATAACACCCCCTCAACTAGACCCAGACAACAACACCCTCAACTAGACCCAGACAACAACACCCCCTGAACCAGACCCAGACAACAGTCCAGCAAAACAACACCCCCTCAACTAGACCCAGACAACAACACTCCCACAACCAGACCCAGACAACAACACCCCCTCAACTAGACCCAGACAACAGTCCAGCACAACAACACCCACTCAACCAGACCCAGACAACAACACCCCCTCAACCAGACCCAGACAACAGTCCAGCACAACACCCCCTCAACCAGACCCAGACAACACCACCCCCTCAACCAGACCCAGACAACAACACCCCCTCAACCAGACCACAACACCCCCCTCAACTAAACCCAGACAACACCCCCTCAACCCGACCCAGACAACAACACCCCCTCAACTCGACCCAGACAACAACACCCCCTCAACTAAACCCAGACAACACCACCCCCTCAACCAGACCCAGACAACAACACCCCCTCAGCCAAACCCAGACAACAACACCCCTCAGCCAGACCCAGACAACAACACCCCCTCAGCCAGACCCAGACAACACCACCCCCTCAGCCAGACCCAGACAACAACACCCCCCCAACTAGACCTGGAGAGCTGGAGGGTGAGAGACGTGTCTGGACTGTGGTGAGACCACTTCAACAGGAGAAAGAGAAGGAGCAGAAGGAGGAGGCCCAGCGGCAGGAAAAGATGAGACCAATAGAGGAGAAGGTGAGAAAGATGGTGTGTGACAGAGAACAACCCATGGGAGAGCTGGCCACCCCCGCATAGAAGCCAGCAGAACAGCCCACAGGCACAAATGACCTGAGAGCACAGCAGGACAAGGTGGCCACAGCACTCAAGGGAGTGGTTGAAAAAACTTCTTCCACTTTCCCCAACTCATGAGTGGTTATTTTCACCCTGCTACCATACAGCGAGTTAATGTAAGCCTTTCCTGTGACTGTGCCTCAAAACCTAACATCTATCCACCACTCCACCCTGGACAGCCTTTTATTACCAGGTCCACACCTATAGAAGGCAGCAGTGCCCACCTTCGACCAGGACGCTAAAGGACATCGCCCTAAACTGCAGTCCCGACACCTCACAAAGGAGCAACAGATCAACGGACACCCCGCCCAGACCAGAGAAACACTCTGTTATTGCTCCTCCTGCCCACCACTTCTTCCTGCAAAGAAGGCCTCAATATGGAAGTCACACATATGCCCAGGCCGTGGGCAGGCAAACAGGCCCAACCCCCACTCTTACACTAGCCCAAGCCAATGGCATGTACCAGATGCTCAGCAGGCTCTGCTCACACTTACTGGCCTGAGTCCAAACCACACGACTAACAATATTAGAGACTTTATGGAACACAAAGCATTTACTATCTCATCCTGGAATATCCAATGTCTGAGGTCATCTGCCTTTGGCATAAAGAGCAGGAATCTGGACAACACCAAATACATTAGAAAAACATCATCCTACAAGAAACATGGTATAGAGGAGACGGACCCACTGGTTGCCCTCCAGGTTACAGAGAGCTGGTAGTCTCATCCACCAAACTACCAGGTGGGTGGTATAGAGGAGACGGACCCACTGGTTGCCCTCCAGGTTACAGAGAGCTGGTAGTCTCATCCACCAAACTACCAGGTGGTAGAGAGGAGACAGACCCACTGGTGGTCCTCTAGGTTACAGAGAGCTGGTAGTCCCATCCACCAAACTACCAGGTGGTAGAGAGGAGACAGACCCACTGGTGGTCCTCTAGGTTACAGAGAGCTAGTAGTCCCATCCACCAAACTACCAGGTGGGTGGTATAGAGGAGACGGACCCACTGGTTGCCCTCCAGGTTACAGAGAGCTGGTAGTCTCATCCACCAAACTACCAGGTGGGTGGTATAGAGGAGACGGACCCACTGGTTGCCCTCCAGGTTACAGAGAGCTGGTAGTCTCATCCACCAAACTACCAGGTGGGTGGTATAGAGGAGACGGACCCACTGGTTGCCCTCCAGGTTACAGAGAGCTGGTAGTCCCATCCACCAAACTACCAGGTGGGTGGTATAGAGGAGACGGACCCACTGGTTGCCCTCCAGGTTACAGAGAGCTGGTAGTCCCATCCACCAAACTACCAGGTGGGTGGAATAGAGGAGACGGACCCACTGGTTGCCCTCCAGGTTACAGAGAGCTGGTAGTCCCATCCACCAAACTACCAGGTGGGTGGTATAGAGGAGACGGACCCACTGGTTGCCCTCCAGGTTACAGAGAGCTGGTAGTCCCATCCACCAAACTACCAGGTGTGAAACATGGAAGGGACTCTGGGGGTATGCTAATTTGGTATAGAGCAGACCTAACCCACTCCATTAAATCCATTCCTTTTGAATTTCCTAATTGAATTATCTCAACAGAGAATAATGTCCTCATGTGTGCTAGCTAAGGTATTTCCCCCAGTAAAATCCCTATACTTAATGAAGACAGCTTCTCCATCCTGAAGGGGGAGATTAACCATGTCCAGGCCCAGGGACATGTACTAGTCTGTGACGACCTAAATGCCAGAACTGGACAAGAACCTGACACCCTCAGCACACAGGGGGACAAACACCTGTGACAGTATTCCCTCCCCCCGTATGGCCCCTAGACACAAAATCATTTTCAAAAATGGGTCACAACTCTTGTAGCTAGGTCGCACGTTGGGTCTGTATACAGTCAATGGTAGGCTTCGAGGGGACTCCTTCAGTAGGGTACACCTGTCCACTACCGGTTAAAAGTTTGAAGGGTTTTACAACACCTACTCATTCAAGGATTTTTCTTTCTTTTTTTACTATTTTCTACATTGTAAAATAATAGTGAAGACATCAAAACTATGAAATAACACATATGGAATCATGTAGTAACCAAAAAAGTGTTAAACAAATCAAAATACAGTGAGGGAAAAAAGTATTTGATCCCCTGCTGATTTTGTACGTTTGCCCACTGACAAAGAAATGATCAGTCTATAATTTTAATGGTAGGTTTATTTGAACAGTGAGAGACAGAATAACAACAAAAAAATCCAGAAAAACGCATGTCAAAAATGTTATAAAATGATTTGCATTTTAATGAGGGAAATAAGATCACAGCAAAATCACTATCTAATTCAACGGAGCAATAATAAACCATGAGGCATCGAAGCCAAACAAACTGCATACTAACCCTAACCCTTAACACCTAACCCCAACCCTTAACCCTAACCCTTAACCCCTAACTCCTAACCCTTAACCCCTTAACCCTAACCCCAACCCTTAACCCCTAACCTTAACCGCTAACCCCAACCCTTAACCCCTAACCCTTAACCCCTTAACCCTAACCCTTAACCCCAAACCCTTAACCCCTAACCCTTAACCCCTAACCCTTAACCCCTTAACCCCTAACCTCTCTAAGGTCGGCGGGACGAAATCGTCCCACCTACGTAACAGCCAGTGGAATCCTGTGGCGCGTTATTCAAATACCTTAGAAATGCTCTTACTTCAATTTCTCAAACATATGACTATTTTACAGCATTTTAAAGATAAGACTCTCGTTAATCTAACCACACTGTCCGATTTCAAAAAGGCTTTACAACGAAAGCAAAACATTAGATTATGTCAGCAGAGTACCCAGCCAGAAATAATCAGACACCCATTTTTCAAGCTAGCATATAATGTCACAAAAACCCAGAAGACAGCTAAATGCAGCACTAACCTTTGATGATCTTCATCAGATGACACACCTAGGACATTATGTTATACAATACATGCATGTTTTGTTTAATCAAGTTCATATTTATATCAAAAACCAGCTTTTTACATTAGCATGTGACGTTCAGAACTAGCATACCCCCAGCAAACTTCCGGTGAATTTACAAAGAATTTAGTAAATTACTCACGATAAACGTTCACAAAAAGCATAACAATTATTTTAAGAATTATAGATACAGAACTCCTCTATGCACTCGATATGTCCGATTTTAAAATAGCTTTTCGGTGAGAGCACATTTTGCAATATTCTAAGTAGATAGCCCGGCATCACAGGGCTAGCTATTTAGACACCCAGCAAGTTTAGCACTCACCAAAGTCAGATTTACGATAAGAAAAATGTTATTACCTTTGCTGTCTTCGTCAGAATGCACTCCTAGGACTTCTACTTCAATAACAAATGTTGGTTTGGTCCCAAATAATCCATAGTTATATCCAAACAGCGGCGTTTTGTTCGTGCGTTCAAGACACTATCCGAAAGGGTAAAGAAGGGTGACGAGCACGACGCATTTCGTGACAAAAAAATTATAAATATTCCATTACCGTACTTCGAAGCATGTCAACCGCTGTTTAAAATCAATTTTTATGCAATTTTTCTCGTAAAAAAGCCATAATATTCCGACCGGGAATCTGCGTTTAGGTAAAAAGACGAAAGAAAATAAAGCATGGAGTCGACTCGTGCACGCACCTAAGCCCATTGTCCTCTGATCGGCTACTTGCCAAAAGCGCAAATGTGTTTCAGCCTGGGGCTGCCTCGATATCATTCAGCTTTTTCCCGGGCTCTGAGAGCCTATGGGAGCCGTAGGAAGTGTCACGTTACAGCAAAGATCCTCAGTCTTCAATAAACAGAGACAAGAAGAACAAGATCTTGTCAGAGAGGGCACTTCCTGTAAGGAATCTTCTCAGGTTTTTGCCTGCCATATGAGTTCTGTTATACTCACAGACACCATTCAAACAGTTTTAGAAACTTTAGGGTGTTTTCTATCCAAAGCCAATAATTATATGCATATTCTAGTTACTGGGCAGGTGTAGTAACCAGATTAAATCGGGTACGTTTTTTTATCCGGCCGTGTCAATACTGCCCCCTACCCCCAACAGGTTAACCCCTAACCCTTAACCCCTAACCCTAACCCCAACCCTTAACCCCTAACCCTTAACCCCTTAACCCTTAACCCCTTAACCCCTAACCCTTAACCGCTAACCCTAACCCCAAACCCCTAACCCTAACCCCAACCCTTAACCCCGATCACACCGGTAATAGATCCGTTGTGGTATTACTTGTGAGGCACAACTAAGTGAGCATTAATTTAAATAATTAGCTTTTTATTTGAGTTTTACTGGGCTGATGGTGCCTCCTTCTGATGGTGAGTCTCAGCGGAGGGAGAGAGCAGCAGACTGAGGGTCCGTCTCTCAACATCCTTCCTCTCTCCCTTTCCTCCACTGACACCGACCAAAAAGGGACACCATCTTCCAGCTGATGGTGAAAGTCGAGTCGCACCACATTATTTCTGCCTCATGCACAAATTCATGTTGTTACTCCTATGAACAGAGAAAGTGAACTATTCCTTGATATTAAAAAAGACCCAAGCCGCTAATAATAACAATAATAACAACACAAGCCTATAGATACACTTTCCTACTCATTCATTACAGCTGCAGTGCTTGTTGTAGCGCTGAGTGGAGAAGCGCATTTTATGGCTTATAAAAGTGTTGAATACAAAGTGTTGACAGTTCTGAGTAAGAACATAAACTCACTAATTAAAACAGCAGCTCTTTGCTGTATTCGTCGACAGTCTCTCTCTAGTCATGGTTTTAAACAGACTCACTAATTAAAACAGCAGCTCTTTGCTGTATTCGTTGACAGTCTCTCTCTAGTCGTGGTTTTAAACAAACTCACTAATTAAAACAGCAGCTCTTTGCTGTATTCGTTGACAGTCTCTCTCTAGTCGTGGTTTTAAACAAACTCACTAATTAAAACAGCAGCTCTTTGCTGTATTCGTTGACAGTCTCTCTCTAGTCGTGGTTTTAAACAAACTCACTAATTAAAACAGCAGCTCTTTGCTGTATTCGTTGACAGTCTCTCTCTAGTCGTGGTTTTAAACAAACTCACTAATTAAAACAGCAGCTCTTTGCTGTATTCGTTGACAGTCTCTCTCTAGTCGTGGTTTTAAACAAACTCACTAATTAAAACAGCAGCTCTTTGCTGTATTCGTTGACAGTCTCTCTCTAGTCGTGGTTTTAAACAAACTCACTAATTAAAACAGCAGCTCTTTGCTGTATTCGTTGACAGTCTCTCTCTAGTCGTGGTTTTAAACAAACTCACTAATTAAAACAGCAGCTCTTTGCTGTATTCGTTGACAGTCTCTCTCTAGTCGTGGTTTTAAACAAACTCACTAATTAAAACAGCAGCTCTTTGCTGTATTCGTTGACAGTCTCTCTCTAGTCGTGGTTTTAAACAAACTCACTAATTAAAACAGCAGCTCTTTGCTGTATTCGTTGACAGTCTCTCTCTAGTCGTGGTTTTAAACAAACTCACTAATTAAAACAGCAGCTCTTTGCTGTATTCGTTGACAGTCTCTCTCTAGTCGTGGTTTTAAACAAACTCACTAATTAAAACAGCAGCTCTTTGCTGTATTCGTTGACAGTCTCTCTCTAGTCATGGTTTTAAAATCTCACAGTATCAACTTTGCTGTAGCTTTCTCTTATGCCTGCTACATTACTGACGACTCGGTCATCTGAGCAATCTGATTGGCCAGCGGTGACATAGTGCACTTGATTTCCTCTGCAGGCCCACCGGGAAGGCAGAGTTTGTACGTTCAGACACATGAAATGGCAACATTTTGGCTGCACCTACCACCTACCACCTACCACCTACAGCCAGAGACTAATAAAAAATATAGGAACACAAGACTTTATCGTTGAGTTTTTTACAGAAATGCCTTCGATATCGACAAGTCACGATCAACCGGTTGGTGACCACTGCTATAGATAGATGCAGGGTGTAGAAACCTACCCAAAACAATTGACCAACAACAAATACAATCCCTCCTAGACAATGTCCTGAACAAAATGGTTTCCTGCAATAGTGAAAGAGCCTGAACAATATATTTGACCTATCAGCTAACATATAAAATGTCAATTCCGGCAGAAAACCTAAGACAACTAAAAGTAATGAGAAATGGTTTGATGAAGAATGCAAAAACCTAAGAAAGAAATGAAGAAACCTATCGAACCAGAACACAGACAACCAGAAGATATTATCTTACGCCTTCACTATGGTGAATCACTAAAACAATACAGAAATACACTACGGATAAAGAAGGAACAGCATGACAGAAAACAGCTCATTGTGATTCAAGAATCCATAGAATCTAACCACTTCTGGGAAGAAGAAAACAACACAAAAAGCTATCTAACCAAAATGGAGATGTATAGATAAACCACTTCTATAACCTTTTCAGCCATATAACAAAGAACCAAAAGCAAAAACATGTACACTGAACAAAAATATAAACGAAACATGTAAATTGTTGGTCCCATGTTTCATAAGCAGAAATAAAAGATCCCAGAAATGTTCCATTCGCACAAAAAGCTTATTTCTCTAAAATGTTGTGCACATCCTTGTTAGTGAGAATTTATTTCTCCTTTGCCAAGATAATTCATCCACCTGACAGATGTGGCAAATCAAGAAGCTGATTAAACAGCATGATCATTATACAGGTGCACCTTGTGCTGGGGACAATAAAAGGCCACTCTTAAATGTTCAGTTTTGTCACACAACACAATGAGACAGATGTCTCAATTTTTAGGGAGCGCACAATTGGCATGCTGAATGCAAGAATGTCCACCAGAGCTGTTGCCAGAGAATTGAATGTTAATTTCTCTACCACAAGCTGCCTCCAACGTCGTTTTAGAGAATTTGGCAGAATCTCCAATGGGCCTCACAACTGCAGACTACCTGTAACCACGCCAGGACCTCACATCCGGCTTCTTTACCTGCAGGAACATGAGACAAGCCATCCGGACAGCTGATGAAACTGAGGAGTATTTCTGTCCCCCTTTTGTGGGGAAAAACTCGTTCTGATTGGTCAGTCATGTGAAATCCATAGATTAGGGCCTAATGAATGCATTTACATTGACTGATTTCCTATATGTAACTCAGTAACTGTAACTCGGTAAAATCATTGAAATTGTTGCATGTTGCGTTTATATTTCTGTTCAGCATACATGATCATTTACTTAGAATCAGTTATTAAAGACGACCTTAACCCACTTGATTCTCCAATTACATTGGATGAGCCACAGGACAAAATACAAACCCTCCGACCCAAAAAGGCCTGTGGTGTTGATGGAATACTAAACAATGTGATAAAATGTACTGACCCCAAATTCAAATAGGCTATTCTTAAACACTTCAGCATTATCCTCAGGTCTGGCATATTCCCTAATATGTGATACAATTCAGGAAACTAGGCATATGTCTCAAGTCACGACATCACAGGAGAGCTGTTTGAACATTTCTTTGGCAGAAATGTCTTCCTGAACATGTGAACTTTCATGTGCCTTAATAACAAACTCGTATGCCATCTGTAAATACGAAAATAATTGTTCAATTACGAGCCTTGTTAAGCCACAGAAAAAGCTAGCAACCTTCACACTAGCCATGATTGGCTGAGATAATGAGTGGGCTGGACATGCCGAGAGAGGAGTTCGGATTGGTCTGCCATAGAAGCTCGTCAGTCTGTGTTGGTAATCCTGTCGAACGCAGCTTTTAAAAAAAAATATTGTGTAGTGGAGCTGCATAAGTGTTACTCTCCACTTTCTGGAGGATCAAGTTGTGAAATCAGTGGAATTAGAGTATGATAGCTAAAGAGATGGAGAAAACACCTGTCTCCAGATTACATCTTCAAACTAAGGGCAACCGTGGCATGGCATTCCTTACAGGGAGACGCGTCCATGCGCGGTGATGTATACAGGTGAGATAGTCTAGCGTTAGCTAGCTAACGTTACATTTTCAGATATTACACGTTTTCTAATTTTCACAGAAAGCGGTTTCATTTCAAACTAAAGTGTACTGTTAGCTAGCTTGCTAACGTTAGCTAGCTGGCTCCCTACCTGACGTTATTATTCGTATCCCAGAGCCGTTTGCTGTTCTAGTTAGAGCCTAATGTTAGCTAGCTAACATTGAACATGGTTGGTTAGCTCCCAGCACTGTGGCATTGTTGGAACTGTTTATTGTTTAACTAGCTAACAGTGTCTGGCTGGCTTCTTAGCTAACGTAACGTGACATGTGTACAACACCCGTTGAATATGGCCGGTGTCAGTAAACGTCTGCAAAAATGCGCAATGAAATTGTTGCAAGCAGAGCTGGTCAGGCTGTTTTCATGTTATCCAGAGGTAAACAAATCATCGGTCAAGTGTGCGCTTCGAGAGCGAAACGAGATGGGTGGTGCTAAAGCTTAGGGTGAGGGTGTGAATGATGCTGAATGGGTGTAGACAAAGAAGAGCTCTTCACTAGATAGCAAAACATTCAAAGGTGATTTTCTCAAAAGTGAGTTTACAAGTTGATCAACTTTCAAAGCAGAATTACTTTCCCATTGTTCCTCAAATGCAGTGAGTGATATACCATTTTGTAGCAGTCTCTACTTTAACATAATGTAAAAAAACACAATTTCAAATGTTGCTACATAAGACCAAATCCAGGTGGTGAGTCACATATTTGGAACCAAGTTCTGATCACCCCAATCCACAAAAGCGGAGACAAATTTGACCCGAATAATTACCCTGGAATATGCGTCAGCTGCAATCTCTGAAAAATCCTCTGGAGTATCACCAACATTTCCTCAGTGAAAACAATTTCCTGAGCAAAAGTCAAACTGGCTTCTGACGAAAACACCATATGACAGACCACGCATACACCCCGCACACCCATATTGACAAACAAACACACCAAAACAAAAGCAAAGTCTTCTCATGCTTTGTTGATTTAAAAAAAAGCTTTTGACTCAATTTGGCATGAAGGTCTGCTATACAAATTGATGGAAAGCGGTGTTGGTGGGAAAGCATACATTTTGTGTACATTGATTATAAAATCAATTGATTATAAAATCAATGTACACAAAAAACAAGTATGAGGTTAAAATTGGCAATAAAACACACATATTTAATTCCTCAGGGCCGTGGGGTGAAACAGGGATGCAGCTTGAGCCCTACCCTCTTCAACATAGGAATATAAATGAATTGGCGAGGGCACTAGAAAAGTCTGCAGCACCTGGCCTCACTCTACTGGACTCAGAAATCCAATGTTAACTGTTTGCAGATGATCTGGTGCGTCTGTTCCCAACCAAGGAGGGCTTACAGCAGCACCTAAATCTTCTGCACAGATTTTGTCAAACCATGGGACCGGACAGTGAATCTCAGTAATACAAAAATAATGGTGTTCCAAAAAAGGTCCAGTAGCCAAGACAACAAATACAAATTATATCTAGACACTGGTGCCCTAGCCTGTTATGGATAGGGGGCAGTATTTTCACGGCCGGATAAAAAACGTACCCGATTTAATCTGATTATTACTCCTGCCCAGAAACTAGAATATGCATATAATTATTAGCTTTGGATAGAAAACCCTCCAAAGTTTCTAAAACTGTTTGAATGGTGTCTGTGAGTATTACAGAACTCATTTGGCAAGCCAAAACCTGAGAAGATTCTGTACAGGAAGTACCCTGTCTGACCATTTCTTGGCCTTCTTGATCATCTCTATCCAAAACAAGGGATCTCTGCTGTTACGTGACACTTCCTACGGCTCCCATAGGCTCTCAGAAGGCGGCAAAAAGCTGAATGGTGGCTTTGCAGGCCCTGGCTGAAAAACATTAGCGCATTTTGATAGTGGTCGATCAGAGAACAGAGACTGGAGGCGTGTGCACGAGGCGACCCCATGTTTTTATTCTTTCGTCTTTGAACGTAAACAACGACTCCCGGTCGGAATATTATCGCTTTTTTACGAGAAAAATAGCATAAAAATTGATTTTAAACAGCGGTTGACATGCTTCGAAGTACGGTAATGGAATATTTAGATTTTTTTTGTCACGAAACGCGTCGGGCGCGTAACCCTTCGTCACCCTTGGATAGTGTCTTGAACGCACGAACAAAAAGCCGCTATTTGGATATAACTATGGATTATTTTGAACCAAACCAACATTTGTTATTGAAGTAGAAGTCCTGGGAGTGCATTCTGACGAAGAACAGGAAAGGTAATCAAACTTTTCTAATAGTAAATCGGAGTTTGGTGACGGTCAAACTTGGTGGGTGTCAAAATAGCTAGCCTGTGATGGCGTGCTATGTACTCAGAATATTGCAAAATGTGCTTTCACCGAAAAACTATTTTAAAATCGGACATAGCGAGTGCATAAAGGAGTTCTGTATCTATAATTCTTAAAATAATTGTTATGTTTTTTGTGAACGTTTATCGTGAGTAATTTAGTAAATTCACCGGAAGTGTTCGGTGGGAATGCTAGTTCTGAACGTCACATGCTAATGTAAAAAGCTGGGTTATGATATAAATATGAACTTGATTGAACAAAACATGCATGTATTGTATAACATAATGTTCTAGGCGTGTCATCTGATGAAGATCATCAAAGGTTAGTGCTGCATTTAGCTGTGGTTTTGTTTTTTGTGACATTATATGCTAGCTTGAAAAATGGGTGTCTGATTATTTCTGGCTGGGTACTCTGCTGGCATAATCTAATGTTTTCTTTTCGATGTAAAGCCTTTTTGAAATCGGACAGTGTGGTTAGATAAAGGAGAGTCTTGTCTTTAAAATGGTGTAAAATAGTCATATGTTTGAAAAATTGAAGTTTTGGGAATTTTGAGGAATTTGTAATTCGCGCCACGCCCATCATTGGATATTGGAGCAGGTGTTCCGCTAGCGGAACGTCTAGATGTAAGAGGCTAGAACACACAAAGAATTATACAAACTGAAAAGAATCAACCAAAAAAGAGAGCAAATTGGAATGCTATTTGGACCTAAACAGAGAGTACACAGTGGCAGAATACCTGACCACTGTGACTGAACCCTATTTAAGAAAATCCATGACTATGTACAGACTCAGTGAGCATAGCCTTGCTATTGAGAGAGGCCTCCATAGGTAGACCTGGCTCTCGACAGAAGATAGGCTATGTGTCCACTGCCCACAAAATGAGGTGGAAACTGAGCTACACTTCCTAACCTCCTGCCAAATGTATGACCACATTAGAGATATATATTTCCCTCAGATTACAAATACCCACAAAGAAAAACAAACCCAATCTTGATCAACCCCCATATCTATTAGGTAAAATACCAGTGTGCCATCACAGCAGCAAGATGTGTGACCTGTCGCCACAAGAAAAGGGCAACCAGTGAAGAAGAAACACCATTGTAAAAACAAACTATATATATGTGTTTATTTACTTTCCCTTTCAAAATTCAACTGTTTGCACATTGTTACAACACTGTACATAGCCAATAATATAACATTTAAATATCTACAGTATTTTACAACTTTTGTGAGTGTAATGTCCACTTTTATTTTCTGATTGTTTATTTCCCTTTTTTATTTCCCTTTTGTATATTTTACTTGCTTTGGAAATTTAAACACAGTGCATTCGGAAAGTATTCAGACCCCTTGACTTTTTCCACATTTTGTTAGGTTAAAGCCTTATTCTAAAATTGATTAAATATTTTTTTCCCCTCATCAATCTACACACAATATCCCATAATGACAAAGCAAAAACAGGTTTTTAGAAATTTTTGCTAATTTGTTAAAAATAAAAAACAGAAATATCACATTTACATAAGTATTCAGATCCTTTACACAGTACTTTGTTGAAGCACCCTTGGCAGCGATTACAGCCTCGACTCTTCTTGGGTATGACGCTACAGGCTTAGCACACCTGTATTTGGGGAGTTTCTCCCATTCTTCTCTGCAAATCCTGCACAGATATTTGCAGGTCTCTCCAGATTTGTTCGATTGGGTTCAAGTCCGGGCTCTGGTTGGGCCACTCTAGGATATTCAGAGACTTGTCCTGAAGCCTCTCCTGTGTTGTCTTGGCTGTGTGCTTAGGGTCGTTGTCCTGTTGGAAGGTGAACCTTCACCCCAGTCTGAGGTCCTGAGCACTCTGGAGCAGGTTTTCATCAAGGATCTCCCTTGTACTTTGCTCCGTTCATCTTTGCCTTGATCCTGACTAGTCTCCCAGTCCCTACCTCTGAAAAACACCCCCACAGCATGATGCTGCCACCACCATGCTTCACCATAAAGATCGCACTTGGTTTCCTCCAGAGGTGACACTTTGCATTCAGTCCAAAGAGTTGAATCTTGGTTTCATTAGACCAGAGAATCTTGTTTCTCATGGTCAGAGTATTTAGGTGCCTTTTGGCAAACTCCAAGCGGGCTGTCATGTGCCTTTTACTGAGGAGTGGCTTCCGTCTGGCCACTCTACCATAAATGTCTGATTGGTGGAGTGCTGCAGAGATGGTTCCCATCTCCACAGAGGAACTCTGGAGGTCTGTCAGAGCGACCATCGGGTTCTTGGTCGCCTCCCTGACTAAGCCCTTCTCCCCTGATTGCTCAGTTTGGCCGGGTGGCCAGCTCTAGGAAGAATCTTGGTGGATACAAACTTCTTCCAATTAGGAATGATGGAGGCCACTGTGTTCTTGGGGACCTTCACTGCTGCAGTCATTTTTTGGTACACTTCCCCAGATCTGTACCTCGACACAATCTTGTTTCTGAGCACAACGGACAATTCATTCGACCTCATGGCTTAGTTTTTGCTCTGACATGTACTGTCAACTCGGGGACCTTATATAGAAAGTTGTGTGCCTTTCCAAATCATGTCCAATCAATAGAATTTACCACAGGTGGACTCCAATCAAGTTGTAGAAACATATCAAGGATGATCAATGGAAACAGGATGCACCTGAGCTCTTTCTCATAGCAAAGGGGCCGAATACTTATATAAATATGTTTTTCGCTTGTAGAAAAAGTCAAAGGGTCTGAATAACTTTCGCAGACGCTGTATGTTTCCCATGCCAATAAAGCCCTTTGAAATGAATGGGGGGGAAGAAAGAGAGAAAGAGAGAGACAGAGACAGAGAGAGACAGAGAGACAGACAGACAGAGAGACAGAGAGACACAGAGACAGAGAGACACAGAGAGCGAGACAGAGACAGCGAGACAGAAAGAGCGAGACAGAGAGAGAGATTGGATCCCCTATTCACTCCGCTAATAAATGCTGAGGGTGGGCCGTTTATGACACACAGCCCGCTGATAGATTCTGGAGGATGGCGGTTTGGAGCCCAAAGGATCCATTTATTCTCACCAGCTTAAATCCACCTGGACTCTCACATTTATCTATTTTTCTGTCGCCCCCACACACACACACACACGACTGCTATCTCTAATTTATCTACCCTGCCGAACACACAAACACACACGCTCTCTATCCCATTCCTCACAATCTGCTTAGACACATTTATATGGCAGACACACACACACACACACACTAGCAGTGCTAGGACTGCGCAGGTTTTATTTCTGAGCTGAGGATGAATTATTCAGTAAGAGTCTATACTGAGGCTCAGCCCTACCTGACCCACCAGTATTAATATCAACACTGACTCATCAGATGAACCACAACACTTAGCATGATGACCATTCCTCAGATATTAGCTGTAAGCCCTCACGGCTTTATCTGGAACATAGAAACACATCTGCTCAACTGTACCACCAACATGACCTTTCATAGCCTCAACCACTCCATCCCTATAACATTTACAGCACATTTTCTCAAAGACACACAACATAAATCACCAATTAATTCACCCACTTTACCTGGCAGGGTCACAGTGCACACTCTATGACCACACAACCACAGCAGAGCGGAGTCAAACACACACACACACACACACACACACACACACACACACACACACACACACACACACACACACACACACACACACACACACACACACACACACACACACACACACACACACACACACACACACACACACACACACAGAGCATTGGGCAGTAACTGAAAGGTTGCCAATTCTAATCCCTGAGCGAACAAGGTGAAATATCTGTCGATGTGCCCTTAACCCTAATTGGTCCTGGGTCGCTGCTGATAATGGCAGACCCTGGCCGTGACTCCACTCTCCCAGAGTGTCCTAGGGAAAGTGGGATATGCAAAAAACACATTTCCAATACACACATGTGAAACAGGACAAATATAAGCACCCACCAAATTATTATTATTATTATTATTATACAAACACTCACGTTTGTTTTACTATCCTAACCCTAACAATAATTGTAACTCTAAACCTAACCCTTAAGCCTAAAATAGCCATTTTCTTTGTGGTGACTGGCAAAATGTCCACACTTGTCTGAATTTTCCATGTTTTACTATCCTTGTGAGGACTTCTGGATAGTAAAACCAAAATACACACATGTGCACACACACCTGGACCAAATTAAGAGTGAAAGCTCGATGCACTCTAATTAAAGGAAAACGCCAGCCAAAAACAATCTTTTGGTATTTGCTTCATTAGTCCATTGTAGACATAGTCCCAACATGTTTTGCTTCATATGATGATTTCTGTATTTACATATCTTGATTGATGACAAGCAAAACATTGTGGGACAATTTCAACAATGGACTAATGAAACAAATACCAAAATAACATTTTGGAGTTTTCCTTTAAGTGGTCTAATGCTGAGTGTTCTACCCAATGTCCTACACCAACCCCACAGCGACTACACCAGACGGCCCCACAGCGACTACACCAGACGGCCCCACAGCGACTACACCAGACGGCCCCACAGCGACTACACCAGACGGCCCCACAGCGACTACACCAGACGGCCCCACAGCGACTACACCAGACGGCCCCACAGCGACTACACCAGACGGCCCCACAGCGACTACACCAGACGGCCCCACAGCGACTACACCAGACGGCCCCACAGCGACTACACCAGACGGCCCCACAGCGACTACACCAGACGGCCCCACAGCGACTACACCAGACGGCCCCACAGCGACTACACCAGACGGCCCCACAGCGACTACACCAGACGGCCCCACAGCGACTACACCAGACAGCCCCACAGCAACTACACCAGACAGCCCCACAGTGACTACACCAGCTAAACGCTTAGAATTCTTGTGTTTCATAATTTTCCTTCAAGAGGCTGAATGTATCTCCCAGGAGAAAGCATCAGAGTGAGTAAAACAGCTCCTCTGTCTCTCTACGTGTAGTGATACTGTCTGGTCCAAACCAGTAGAACATTGTTGCTGCCTGTAGCAGTGAAGACAAGGGAAGCCAGCGGGCATCTGGCCTTCCTTGACAAAAAAAATAAATCTAAATCAGCGTTGAGATAAACTGAACGAGTTTAACTGTGAATGGTCCCGGCACACCAAAAAAAAGTGTCAACAGAGGCCAGCTTGGATTTGGCTTCACTCCTATCAAATCCCATTGAGAGCATATATGTCATTGACAGATAAACTTGAATTGTTGCATCACATTGTGTTGTTGTCTTCTGGTTGCTAGCTAGCCAGCTAGGTAAAATTGGCCCTTTCCTAAATGGATGCAACTTATGGTAACTCTCTGTGGTTCTAAATCAGTAGTTGTTTAGTGGTCCGATAATGTTGGAAACATTAACTTGCTTGACCATGCTGTAGGTCACTAACTGTCTGTTACTGTACATGCAATATGCTTTGTGGACTTTCCGGACAGATGTTGCTCTTCTGTTTTGTGATGAAACAAAGGTGTGGTTGAATTTATTCTGCCACTGTGTCTTCTCATTGTCTCTGCCGTAGGCCTATATATCACGGTGGGGGGGGGGGGGGGCCTTCCCCAGTGATTTTAGCCACACACCGATACTGCATTTGCGTTATTCAGTTTTGTCTGTGGGGATCTTTCCAGTAAAACTTCACTATCCTTGTCACATGACGTAGATCCCCACAGACAAAACCTCAAGGTCACACCACAAAATGGAATGGAAATAACAGACTTTACTTTCACTGAATACTGAATAACGCACTGCATATGCGTTATTCAGTATTCAGTGAAAGTAAAGTCTGTTATTTCCATTCCATTTTGTGGTGTGACCTTGAGGTTTTGTCTGTGGGGATCTTTCCAGTAAAACTTCACTATCCTTGTCACATGACGTAGGATGGGTCTGTCAGAGCTGTCGCCTGTCATCTGTGCTGAAGTGTTTAAATAAAGATTTAGAGAGAACGGACGCACACTGCTTACCTGGTGGGAATTTCTCTCTGTGTGAACTAAAACAGAGAGGGACAGAGTCTCTACAGACACACACACACAGTTCTCTGTGGAGTTGTCTGTGTGTCTGGGCTAAGAGCTAGTAATTGGGGAGCGGCCTTGCGGCTGTGTTGAGTTAGAGGTGATCTGGGAAGACTCTGCCTCAAATGGAACTGTCACTCAAACTATGGCCGGGGGACGGCTTTCTCTCCCAACTCTCATAGTCTCACGTCACAATTCGATGTTCATCCCAGTCTCTCAAATGTCAAATTTTAAAGTGTTTACGGTTAACTTTAGGCTTTAATTCCGAATTCTTAAGGTTAAGCATTAACTCTGAAGGGTTAAGGATTGGGATAGGCTTAAAACTAAAACATAAAAAATAACTTTCTATTGCTGATACCAACATGCAACCTTTTAAACCAGAGGCAGACGCCATCCCCAATCAAAACCTACTTCAAGGTAACAGAGCTCACTGTTGCCCCTAGTGGCCAGTTTCCACATCATCTCCCGACGTCCTCAGACATGGATGGACACTGAATACTGACAAAGGTGATCTCCCTCCCTTTAATTTACGGACAGCCAGGGGAAACTCCAACACTCAGACATAATTTACAAATAAAGCATGTGTGTTTAGTGAGTCCTCCAGATCAGAGGCAGTAGGGATGACCAGGGATGTTCTCTGTTTAGTGAGTCCTCCAGATCAGAGGCAGTAGGGATGACCAGGGATGTTCTCTGTTTAGTGAGTCCTCCAGATCAGAGGCAGTAGGGATGACCAGGGATGTTCTCTGTTTAGTGAGTCCTCCAGATCAGAGGCAGTAGGGATGACCAGGGATGTTCTCTGCTCAGTGAGTCCTCCAGATCAGAGGCAGTAGGGATGACCAGGGATGTTCTCTTGATAAGTGTATGAATTAGACCATTTCCTGTCCTGCTGAGCATTCTAAATGTAACGAGTACTTTTGGGTGTCAGGGAAAATCTATTGAGTAAAATGACATTATTTTCTTTAGGAATGTAGTGAAGTAAAAGTTGTCCAAAATATGAATAGTAAAGTACAGATACCCTCCCAAAATACTTAAGTAGTACTTTTAAAGTAGTTTTACTTAAGTACTTTACACCACTGGTAACAGCATTGCAAAGTCATAGAGGATACCATTCATGTTACCATCCACGGCAGTAGTAAGAAACGATGCATGTCCCCACACTCAGCATTAATCTCTTTATCTAGATACAGTTGAAGTCGGAAGTTTACATAAACCTTAGCCAAATACATTTAAACTCAGTTTTTCACAATTCCTGACATTTAATCCTAGTAAAAATTCCCTGTCTTAGGTCAGTTAGGTTCACCACTTTATTTTAAGAATGTGAAATGTCAGAATATAAGTAGAGAGAAATATTTATTTCAGATTTAATTTCTTTCATCACATTCCCAGTGGGTCAGAAGTTTACATACACTCAATTAGTATTTGGAAGCATTGCCTTTAAATTGTTTAACTTGGGTCAAACGGTTCGAGTAGCCTTCCACAAGCTTCCCACAATAAGTTGGGTGAATTTTGGCTCGTTCCTCCTGACAGAGCTGGTGTAACTGAGTCAGGTTTGTAGGCCTCCTTGCTCACACACGCTTTTTCAGTTCTGCCCACAAATGTTCTATAGGATTGAGATCAGGGCTTTGTGATGGCCACTCCAATACCTTGACTTTGTTGTCCTTAAGCCATTTTGCCACAACTTTGGTAGTATGCTTGGGGTCATTGTCTATTTGGAAGACCCATTTGCGACCAAGCTTTAACTTCCTGACTGTTGTCTTGAGATGTTGCTTCAATATATCCACATAATTGTCCTACATCATAATGCCATCTATTTTGTGAAGTGCACCAGTCCCTCCTGCAGCAAATACCCCCACAACATGATGCTGCCACCCCCGTGCTTCACGGTTGGGATGGTGTTCTTCGGCTTGCAAGCGTCCCCCTTTTTCCTCCAAACATAACGATGGTCATTATGGCCAAACAGTTCTATTTGTATTTAATCAGACCAGAGCACATTTCTCCAAAAAATATGATATTTGTCCCCATGTGCAGTGGCTTCTTCTTTGCTGAGCAGCCTTTCAGGTTATGTTGATATAGGACTCGTTTTACTGTGGATATAGATACTTTTGTACTTGTTTCCTCCGGCATCTACACAAGGTCCTTTGCTGTTTTTCACGAATTGATTTGCACTTTTCGCACCAAAGTACGTTCATCTCTAGGAGACAGAAGGCATCTCCTTCCTGAGCGGTATGACGGCTACGTGGTCCCATGGTGTTTATACTTGCGTACTATTGTTTGTACAGATGAACGTGGTACCTTCAGGCATTTGGAAATTGCTCCCAAGGATGAACCAGACTTGTGGAGGTCTACAATTTTTTTTCTGAGGTCTTGGCTGATTTCTTTTGATTTTCCCATGATGTCAAGCAAAGAGGCACTGAGTATGAAGGTAGGCCTTGAAATACATCCACAGGTACACCTCCAATTGACTCAAATGATGTCAATTTGCCTATCAGAAGCTTCTAAAGCCATAACATCATTTTCTGGAATTTTCCAAGCTGTTTAAAGGCACAGTCAACTTAGTGTATGTAAACTTCTGACCCACTGGAATTGTGATAGTGAATTAAAAGTGAAATTTCAAGGTTTTACAGCTAACTTTACAAAGCATTACATGGGCTTGCTCCTACCTATCTTTCCGATTTGGTCCTGCCGTACATACCTACACGTACGCTACGGTCACAAGACGCAGGCCTCCTAATTGTCCCTAGAATTTCTAAGCAAACGGCTGGAGGTAGGGCTTTCTCCTATAGAGCTCCATTTTTATGGAATGGTCTGCCTACCAATGTGAGAGACGCAGACTCAGTCTCAACCTTTAAGTCTTTACTGAAGACTTATCTCTTCAGTAGGTCCTATGATTAAGTATAGTCTGGCCCAGGAGTGTGAAGGTGAACGGAAAGGCTGGAGCAACGAACCGCCCTTGCTGTCTCTGCCTTGCCGGTTCCCCTCTTTCCACTGGGATTCTCTGCCTCTAACCCTTTTACAGGGGCTGAGTCACTGGCTTACTGGTGTTCTTCCATGCCGTCCATGGGAGGGGTGCGTCACTTGAGTGGGTTGAGTCACTGACGTGGTCTTCCTGTCTGGGTTGGCGCCCCCCCCCTTGGGTTGTGCCATGGCGGAGATCGTTATGGGCTATACTCGGCCTTGTCTTAGGACGGTAAGTTGGTGGTTGGAGACATCCCTCTAGTGGTGTGGGGGCTGTGCTTTGGCAAAGTGGGTGGGGTTATATCCTGCCTGTTTGGCCCTGTCCGGGGGTATCATCGGATGGGGCCACAGTGTCTTCTGATCCCTCCTGTCTCAGCCTCCAGTATTTATGCTGCAGTAGTTTATGTGTCGGGGGGCTAGGGTCAGTCTGTTACATCTGGAGTATTTCTCTTGTCTTATCCGGTGTCCTGTGTGAATTTAAATATGCTCTCTCTAATTCTCTCTTTCTCTCTTTCTTTCTCTCGGAGGACCTGAGCCCTAGGACCATACCTCAGGACTACCTGGTATGATGACTCCTTGCTGTCCCCAGACCACCTGGCCGTGCTGCTGCTCCAGTTTCAACTGTTCTGCCTGCGGCTATGGAACCCTGACCTGTTCACCGGACGTGCTTGTTGCACCCTCGACAACTACTATGATTATTATTATTTGACCATGCTGGTCATTTATGAACATTTTAACATTTTAACATCTTGACCATGTTCTGTTATAATATCCACCCTGCACAGCCAGAAGAGGACTGGCCACCCCTCATAGCCTGGTTTCTCTCTAGGTTTCTTCCTAGGTTTTTGGCCTTTCTAGGGAGTTTTTCCTAGGGAGTTTTTCCTAGCCACCGTGATTCTTTCACATGCATTGCTTGCTTTTTGGGGTTTTAGGCTGGGTTTCTGTACAGCACTTTGAGATATCAGCTGATGTACGAAGGGCTATATAAATAAATTTGAAATAATCTGTCTGTAAACAATTGTTGGAAAAATGACTTGTGTCATGCAGAAAGTAGATGTCATAACCGACTTGCCAAAACTATAGTTTGTTAACAAGACATTTGTGGAGTGGTTGAAAAACTAGTTTTAATGACTCCAACCTAAGTGTATGTAAACTTCCGACTTCAACTGTAGGAAAGGTCTTTATCTAGACAGGAAAGGTCTTTATCTAGACGGGAAAGGTCTTTATCTAGACGGGAAAGGTCTTTATCTAGACGGGAAAGGTCTTTATCTAGACAGGAAAGGTCTTTATCTAGACAGGAAAGGTCTTTATCTAGACGGGAAAGGTCTTTATCTAGACGGGAAAGGTCTTTATCTAGACGGGAAAGGTCTTTATCTAGACGGGAAAGGACTTTATCTAGACAGGAAAGGTCTTTATCTAGACAGGAAAGGTCTTTATCTAGACAGGAAAGGTCTTTATCTAGACGGGAAAGGTCTTTATCTAGACGGGAAAGGTCTTTATCTAGACAGGAAAGGTCTTTATCTAGACAGGAAAGGTCTTTATCTAGACGGGAAAGGTCTTTATCTAGACGGGAAAGGTCTTTATCTAGACGGGAAAGGTCTTTATCTAGACAGGAAAGGTCTTTATCTAGACAGGAAAGGTCTTTATCTAGACAGGAAAGGTCTTTATCTAGACGGGAAAGGTCTTTATCTAGACGGGAAAGGTCTTTATCTAGACAGGAAAGGTCTTTATCTAGACAGGAAAGGTCTTTATCTCCTCCTGCCTCATTTATTTATCTCCTCTCAGAGGAGATTAAGTATTCAGAACCCCAATAAAAACTCAAACACATGCCTCTTTAGTTTACTGTCATGTCTCTGGTAGGATATATGGAGTGTGTGTGTGTGTGTTTGTGTTGGAGAACAAAAGGAAAACTTCAGAGCGTCTCATCTCAAAGCCTGACCTTTCCACTCCGCCGTTACCCAGCATTCCCTCTGCTCCGACGTGATGCCCATGCAGAGGGCTGCTGCTCTCCACACACACACACACACACACACACACACACACACACACACACACACACACACACACACACACACACACACACACACACACACACACACACACACACACACACACACACACACACACACACACACACACACACACACACACACACACACACACACACACACACACACAGGCATTTCAGAGGTCCAGTGTCCTCTAGCACCAGTCCTGACTAATCAGACTAAGTTTTTCAGGTGTGATTCACCAGAGAGTACTACTTGACCAGAGGAAGACTGTTATTATAGGTTACTTAAACTCCCCTTTATGATCCTATTTCATTATCTGTGTGTGCGTGTGGATTGCCGGTCCAGTGACAGAAGGGAAGGGAGAAGAGAAAGGGAGTGAGGGAGCGAGAAAAAGAAGAGAGAGAGAGAGAGAGAGAGAGAGAGAGAGAGAGAGAGAGAGAGAGAGAGAGAGAGAGAGAGAGAGAGAGAGAGACTGACACACTGACAGCCACATCAGACAGCAGCAACACCTGGAACCTGTCAAACCAACAGATATCACCTTAACCATAGCAACTAACAACCTTTCTCTCTCTGTTTCCTCTCTCTCTCTCTCTCTCTCTGAGGACAGAGGAACAGCGTAGCCTCATGTTAATGTAATCCAGTGTTTCCTCTATGTTAATGTGAGGCCGGCAGCAGATGGACTGAGCTGAGAGGTTAATGCAGATACTGTCTGTCCTCCAGCCATATCTATTGACTGACACACACACACACACACACACACACACACACACACACACACACACACACACACACACACACACACACACACACACACACACACACACACACACACACACACACACACACACACACACACAGGTGAGGGGAGAACGGCTCATACTATTGTCTGGAACGGCGCGATGGAATGGCATCAAACACCTGAAAACCATATGTTTGATGTATTTGATACCATTCCACTGATTCTGCTCCAGTCATTACCACAAGCCCATCCTCCCCAATTAAGGTGCCACCAGCCTCCTGTGACACACACGTCCGTCCTGCCAGCAGACACCTTATTCTGTACATCACCAGTCATTGACTGCAGAGCATGCATGTGTGTGTTCTGACCTTGAAGAGAGAGCGGCAGACGTATTCGTACACCATGCTCTTCAGACTGGCCTCCAGGGCTGCTATCCTGGCCTCCGTAGTCTCTGCCTCCTGGATGGGTGATAGAGAGATGGATGACAGCTGTCAGTTACATTGTAAAACAAACGAGTCACACACACCCTGTACCATTCATGGCAGTGTGATGTATTTACCCTTCATGGCAGTGTGATTTATTTACCCTTCATGGCAGTGTGATTTATTTACCCTTCATGGCAGTGTGATTTATTTACCCTTCATGGCAGTGTGATTTATTTACCCTTCATGGCAGTGTGATTTATTTACCCTACATGGCAGTGTGATGTATTTACCCTTCATGGCTGTGATGTATTTACCCTTTATGGCTGTGATGTATTTACCCTTCATGGCAGTGTGATGTATTTACCCTTCATGGCAGTGTGATTTATTTACCCTTCATGGCAGTGCAATTTATTTACCCTTCATGGCAGTGCGATTTATTTACCCTTCATGGCAGTGTGATTTATTTACCCTTCATGGCAGTGCGATTTATTTACCCTTCATGGCAGTGTGATGTATTTACCCTTCATGGCAGTGTGATTTATTTACCCTTCATGGCAGTGTGACGTATTTACCCTTCATGGCAGTGTGATTTATTTACCCTTCATGGCAGTGCGATTTATTTACCCTTCATGGCAGTGTGATGTATTTACCCTTCATGGCAGTGCGATGTATTTACCCTTCATGGCAGTGCGATTTATTTACCCTTCATGGCAGTGTGATTTATTTACCCTTCATGGCAATGCTATTTATTTACCCTTCATGGCAGTGCGATTTATTTACCCTTCATGGCAGTGTGATTTATTTACCCTTCATGGCAGTGTGATTTATTTACCCTTCATGGCAGTGTGATTTATTGATGTGTTGAGGATGGGCCAATAGTGAGTTATATGTGCTAAAAACATGGAAGATAGTTAGCAGAACTCCCTCACCCTATTCCCCCTCCTCTCCAGTCTCTCTATTCCCCCTCCTCTCCAGTCTCTCTATTCCCCCTCCTCTCCAGTCTCTCTATTCCCCCTCCTCCCCAGTCTCTCTATTCCCCCTCCTCCCCGGTCTCTCTATTCCCCCTCCTCTCCGGTCTCTCTATTCCCCCTCCTCTCCGGTCTCTCTATTCCCCCTCCTCTCCGGTCTCTCTATTCCCCCTCCTCTCCGGTCTCTCTATTCCCCCTCCTCTCCGGTCTCTCTATTCCCCCTCCTCTCCGGTCTCTCTATTCCCCCTCCTCTCCAGTCTCTCTATTCCCCCTCCTATAGTTCGTCTCTCATCCCTGTGTTCCCCATTACACGGTGTCCCTCTCTCCCTCTCATTCAGAGCACATCTCAATGGGAACACGACCGTCTGAAGGCCCCATCAACTGCAGTGCACGGACAGAACTAATTATCCTCAATTACACACACACAATGTTTGAAGTTCTCCTTGAAGTGGCGGCTGGGTTGGGGGTCGCCAGTAAAGCTGTCAGAGAGGGTGTGGAATGGAGTCATCATAGGGAAGGGTGCAGGGTTAGAGCCCGCTCTGTCCAATTTCCACGCACGTAAACACACACACACACACACACACACACACACACACACACACACACACACACACACACACACACACACACACACACACACACACACACACACACACACACACACACACACACAAACCATGTCATGTCCAATTACACCAAAGTCCCAAGGTATAGGGATCAGAGAAATAAATAAAGTGGAGAGAATCAAGCCAGGCCTCTCTATCCCTTACTGCCTTCATCTCTATTCTCTATGCCCCAGTATCTCTCCTCATCTCTCCCCCTTACTGCATTCATCTTTATTCTCTATGACCCCAGTATCTCTCCCCCTTACTGCCTTCATCTCTATTCTCTATGCCCCAGTATCTCTCCTCATCTCTCCCCCTTACTGCATTCATCTTTATTCTCTATGACCCCAGTATCTCTCCCCCTTACTGCCTTCATCTCTATTCTCTATGCCCCAGTATCTCTCCTCATCTCTCCCCCTTACTGCCTTCATCTCTATTCTCTATGACCCCAGTATCTCTCCCCCTTACTGCCTTCATCTTTATTCTCTATGACCCCAGTATCTCTCCCCCTTACTGCCTTCATCTCTATTCTCTATGACCCCAGTATCTCTCCCCCTTACTGCATTCATCTTTATTCTCTATGACCCCAGTATCTCTCCCCCTTACTGCCTTCATCTCTATTCTCTATGCCCCCAGTATCTCTCCCCCTTACTGCATTCATCTTTATTCTCTATGACCCCAGTATCTCTCCCCCTTACTGCCTTCATCTCTATTCTCTATGCCCCCAGTATCTCTCCCGCTTACTGCCTTCATCTTTATTCTCTATGACCCCAGTATCTCTCCCCCTTACTGCCTTCATCTCTATTCTCTATGCCCCCAGTATCTCTCCCGCTTACTGCCTTCATCTCTATTCTCTATGCCCCCAGTATCTCTCCCCCTTACTGCATTCATCTTTATTCTCTATGACCCCAGTATCTCTCCCCCTTACTGCCTTCATCTCTATTCTCTATGACCCCAGTATCTCTCCCCCTTACTTCATCTCTATTCTCGATGACAATAAAATCTCTCATTTTTTCTACATTTTACATTTTAGTCATTTAGCAGACGCTCTTATCCAGAGCGACTTACATTAGTGAATGCATACATTTCATACATTCTCATACATTTCATTTCTTTTAAAATTTGTACTGTCCCCCCGTGGGAATCGAACCCACAACCCTGGCATTGCACACACCATGCTGGCGTTGCACACACCATGCTCTACCAAGTGAGCCTTTGGCAGTCGCACCATTGGAAAACATGGACTGTAGCCTCCTGCTCTTTTCCCCCCCGAGATCCATTCAACACATTTGCAGTCATCATAGTGACTCATTGTGGTCAGACTCGCTCAGGTGGAACAAACTATAAAACGTGTGCCCTTTTTTCAATACTTATTTGAATGTCCTGCCTTCATCACTATTCTCTATGAACCCAATATCTCTCCCTTACTGCCTTCATCTCTATTCTCTATGAACCCAGTATCTCTCCCCCTTACTGCCTGCATCTCTATTCTCTATGACACCAGTATTTCTCCCTTACTGCCTTCATCTCTATTCTCTATGACCCTAAAATCTCTCCTCATCTCTCTCCCTTACTGCCTTCATCTCTATTCTCTATGACCCCAGTATCTCTCCTCATCTCTCTCCCTTACTGCCATCTCTATGACCCCAGTATCTCTCCTCATCTCTCTCCCTTACTGCATTCATCTTTATTCTCTATGACCCCAGTATCTCTCCCCCTTACTGCCTTCATCTCTATTCTCTACGCCCCCAGTATCTCTCCCCCTTACTGCCTTCATCTCTATTCTCTATGCCCCCAGTATCTCTCCTCATCTCTCTCCCTTACTGCATTCATCTTTATTCTCTATGACCCCAGTATCTCTCCCCCTTACTGCCTTCATCTCTATTCCCTATGACCCCAGTATCTCTCCTCATCTCTCCCCCTTACTGCATTCATCTTTATTCTCTATGACCCCAGTATCTCTCCCCCTTACTGCCTTCATCTCTATTCTCTATGCCCCAGTATCTCTCCCCCTTACTGCCTTCATCTCTATTCTCTATGCCCCAGTATCTCTCCTCATCTCTCCCCCTTACTGCATTCATCTTTATTCTCTATGACCCCAGTATCTCTCCCCCTTACTGCCTTCATCTCTATTCTCTATGCCCCAGTATCTCTCCCCCTTACTGCCTTCATCTCTATTCTCTATGCCCACAGTATCTCTCCCCATCTCTCTCCCTTACTGACTGCATCTCTATTCTCTATGACCCCAGTATCTCTCCCCCTTACTGCCTTCATCTCTATTCTCTATGCCCACAGTATCTCTCCCCATCTCTCTCCCTTACTGACTGCATCTCTATTCTCTATGACCCCAGTATCTCTCCTCATCGCTCTCCCTTACTGCCTTCATCTCTATTCTCTATGACCCCAGTATCTCTCCCCATCTCTCTCCCTTACTGACTGCATCTCTATTCCCTATGACCCCAGTATCTCTCCTCATCTCTCTCCCTTACTGCCATCTCTATTCTCTATGACCCCAGTATCTCTCCTCATCTCTCTCCCTTACTGCCTTCATCTCTATTCCCTATGACCCCAGTATCTCTCCTCATCTATCTCCCTTACTGCCATCTCTATTCCCTATGACCCCAGTATCTCTCCTCATCTCTCTCCCTTACTGCCATCTCTATTCCCTATGACCCCAGTATCTCTCTCCCTTACTGCCTTCATCTCTATTCCCTATGACCCCAGTATCTCTCCTCATCTCCCCCCCTTACTGCCTTCATCTCTATTCTCTATGACCCCAGTATCTCTCCTCATCTCTCTCCCTTACTACCTTCATCTCTATTCCCTATGACCCCAGTATCTCTCCCCTTACTGCCTTCATCTCTATTCTCTATGACCCCAGTATTTCTCCCCCTTACTGCCTTCATCTCTATTCTCCATGACTCCAGTATCTCTCCTCATTACTGCCTTCATCTCTATTCTCTATGCCCCCAGTATCTCTCCTCATCTCTCTCCCTTACTACCTTCATCTCTATTCCCTATGACCCCAGTATCTCTCCCCTTACTGCCTTCATCTCTATTCTCTCTGCCCCCAGTATCTCTCCTCATCTCTCTCCCTTACTGCCTTCATCTCTATTCCCTATGACCCCAGTATCTCTCCTCATCTCCCCCCCTTACTGCCTTCATCTCTATTCTCTATGACCCCAGTATCTCTCCTCATCTCTCTCCCTTACTACCTTCATCTCTATTCCCTATGACCCCAGTATCTCTCCCCTTACTGCCTTCATCTCTATTCTCTATGACCCCAGTATTTCTCCCCCTTACTGCCTTCATCTCTATTCTCCATGACTCCAGTATCTCTCCTCATTACTGCCTTCATCTCTATTCTCTATGCCCCCAGTATCTCTCCTCATCTCTCTCCCTTACTACCTTCATCTCTATTCCCTATGACCCCAGTATCTCTCCCCTTACTGCCTTCATCTCTATTCTCTCTGCCCCCAGTATCTCTCCTCATCTCTCTCCCTTACTGCCTTCATCTCTATTCTCTATGGCCACAGTATCTCTCTCTCCCTTACTGCCTTCATCTCTATTCTCTATGCCCACAGTATCTCTCCCCCTTACTGCTTTCATCTCAGCTCTGAGACCATCTACCAATCAGAGATCAAACATAGCTCACAGTACACACACACACACACACACACACACACACACACACACACACACACACACACACACACACACACACACACACACACACACACACACACACACACACACACACACACACACACACACACACACACACACACACACACACACACACACACACACACCGAGAGCAACGTTCAGCGACACACTCAAGGCTGTTGTACAGTGTGTGAACTCTCGTTGGGGTGAGACTAAGCGCTAATTCCCAAATCCCGTGGGTTCTCTCTGTAAACGGTGCCATCCAGGAATGTCGCCAAGCAGCAGCTGGTCACCGTAGCAACAGCCAGCCAAACTGTGTGTGTGTTTACTTCAGAAAATGGAAAGGTTGAGGTGGGCTGAGAAGATAAATATCTAGCAAATAGGAATAAGTGTGTCTGTGTGTGTGAGGGGCCAGTACCTCCTGATCCCATTATCCCACCATGACTACACCCAATACCTCCTGATTCCATTATCCCACCATGACTACACCCAATACCTCCTGATCCCATTATCCCACCATGACTACACCCAATACCTCCTGATTCCATTATCCCACCATGACTACACCCAATACCTCCTGATCCCATTATCCCACCATGACTACACCCAATACCTCCTGATTCCATTATCCCACCATGACTACACCCAATACCTCCTGATCCCATTATCCCACCATGACTACACCCAATACCTCCTGATTCCATTATCCCACCATGACTACACCCAGTCCCTCCTGATTCCATTATCCCACCATGACTACACCCAATACCTCCTGATTCCATTATCCCACCATGAATACACCCAATACCTCCTGATTCCATTATCATACCATGACTACACCCAGTCCCTCCTGATTCCATTATCCCACCATGACTACACCCAATACCTCCTGATTCCATTATCCCACCATGACTACACCCAATACCTCCTGATTCCATTATCATACCATGACTACACCCAGTCCCTCCTGATTCCATTATCCCACCATGACTACACCCAGTCCCTCCTGATTCCATTATCCCACCATGAATACACCCAATACCTCCTGATTCCATTATCATACCATGACTACACCCAGTCCCTCCTGATTCCATTATCCCACCATGACTACACCCAATACCTCCTGATTCCATTATCATACCATGACTACACCCAGTCCCTCCTGATTCCATTATCCCACCATGACTACACCCAATACCTCCTGATTCCATTATCATACCATGACTACACCCAATACCTCCTGATTCCATTATCCCACCATGACTACACCCAATACCTCCTGATTCCATTATCATACCATGACTACACCCAGTCCCTCCTGATTCCATTATCCCACCATGACTACACCCAATACCTCCTGATTCCATTATCATACCATGACTACACCCAGTCCCTCCTGATTCCATTATCCCACCATGACTACACCCAATACCTCCTGATTCCATTATCCCACCATGACTACACCCAATACCTCCTGATTCCATTATCCCACCATGACTACAACCAATACCTCCTGATTCCATTATCATACCATGACTACACCCAATACCTCCTGATTCCATTATCATACCATGACTACACCCAATACCTCCTGATTCCATTATCATACCATGACTACACCCAGTCCCTCCTGATTCCATTATCCCACCATGACTACACCCAATACCTCCTGATTCCATTATCCCACCATGACTACACCCAGTCCCTCCTGATTCCATTATCATACCATGACTACACCCAGTCCCTCCTGATTCCATTATCCCACCATGACTACACCCAGTCCCTCCTGATTCCATTATCCCACCATGACTACACCCAATACCTCCTGATTCCATTATCCCACCATGACTACACCCAATACCTCCTGATTCCATTATCATACCATGACTACACCCAGTCCCTCCTGATCCCATTATCCCACCATGACTACACCCAATACCTCCTGATCCCATCTGATGGGAGGAGAGGGGTCTGATGGGAGGAGAGGAGAGGGGTCTGATGGGAGGAGAGAGGTCTGATGGGAGGAAAGGAGAGGGGTCTGATGGGAGGAAAGGAGAGAGGTCTGATGGGAGGAAAGGAGAGAGGTCTGATGGGAGGAAAGGAGAGGGGTCTGATAGGAGGAAAGGAGAGGGGTCTGATGGGAGGAAAGGAGAGGGGTCTGATGGGAGGAAAGGAGAGGGGTCTGATGGGAGGAAAGGAGAGGGGTCTGATAGGAGGAAAGGAGAGGGGTCTGATGGGAGGAAAGGAGAGGGGTCTGATGGGAGGAAAGGAGAGGGGTCTGATGGGAGGAAAGGAGAGGTGGTCTGATGGGAGGAAAGGAGAGGGGTCTGATGGGAGGAAAGGAGAGGGGTCTGATGGGAGGAAAGGAGAGGGGTCTGATGGGAGGAAAGGAGAGGGGTCTGATGGGAGGAAAGGAGGGGTCTGATGGGAGGAAAGGAGAGGGGTCTGATGGGAGGAAAGGAGAGGGGTCTGATGGGAGGAAAGGAGAGGGGTCTGATGGGAGCTGAGAGGTCTGATGGGAGCTGAGAGGTCTGATGGGAGGAGTGAGGTCTGATGGGAGGAGAGAGGTCTGATGGGAGGAGAGAGGTCTGATGGGAGCTGAGAGGTCTGATGGGAGCTGAGAGGTCTGATGGGAGGAGAGATGTCTGATGGGAGCTGAGAGGTCTGATGGGAGCTGAGAGGTCTGATGGGAGGAGAGAGGTCTGATGGGAGGAGAGAGGTCTGATGGGAGGAGAGAGGTCTGATGGGAGGAGAGAGGTCTGATGGGAGCTGAGAGGTCTGATGGGAGGAGAGAGGTCTGATGGGAGGAGAGAGGTCTGATGGGAGGAGAGAGGTCTGATGGGAGGAGAGAGGTCTGATGGGAGCTGAGAGGTCTGATGGGAGGAGAGAGGTCTGATGGGAGGAGAGAGGTCTGATGGGAGCTGAGAGGTCTGATGGGAGGAGTGAGGTCTGATGGGAGGAGAGAGGTCTGATGGGAGGAGAGAGGTCTGATGGGAGGAGAGAGGTCTGATGGGAGGAGAGAGGTCTGATGGGAGGAGAGAGGTCTGATGGGAGGAGAGAGGTCTGATGGGAGGAGAGAGGTCTGATGGGAGGAGAGAGGTCTGATGGGAGGAGAGATGGGAGGAGAGATGTCTGATGGGAGATGAGAGATGTCTGATGGGAGGAGAGAGATGTCTGATGGGAGGAGAGAGGTCTGATGGGAGGAGATATAGGGAGCTCAGAGGGGCTGGAGAAGGTTAGGAGAGAATGTCAACACAGCTGAACCCTTCCTCTCCGTCTGGCTGGGGACACTCTGCAACTACAGGATTAACGTCCCTGTGTGTGTGTGTGTGTGTGTGTGTGTGTGTGTGTGTGTGTGTGTGTGTGTGTGTGTGTGTGTGTGTGTGTGTCAGTTACCTTCTTGCTCTGCAGTGCTCTCTGAAACAGGCGTAGGAAAGAGGCCAGGCTGAAACGGTACATGTTGTTGATCCTAGAGAGGTCCGTTAAGACAAAATACATCTTACTGGCACTTTCAGCTAACGGCAGGTAGGCATCACGCTCCTGGGGAGAGATGGAGAGAGAGGGAGAGACAGAGGGAAGGGAGAGGAGAAAGACCAAGAGGGAGGTGGGAGGAAAGAGGAGGAAAAGGGAGGCGAGAAGAGGAAGGGGAGAAGAGGAGAAGAAATTCAGTAGAATGAACAAGAAAGGGTGAGAAAATAATAGGAAATAGGAAAGAGGCAGTGAAAGAGGAGAGAGAGCAAGAAAGAGATAAGGACAGGGTGAATGTGAGAGCAGGGTGAATGTGAGAGCAGGGTGAATGTGAGAGCAGGGTGAATGTGAGAGCAGGGTGAATGTGAGAGCAGGGTGAATGTGAGAGCAGGGTGAATGTGAGAGCAGGGTGAATGTGAGAGCAGGGTGAATGTGAGAGCAGGGTGAATGTGAGGGTGAATGTGAGAGCAGGGTGAATGTGAGAGCAGGGTGAATGTGAGAGCAGGGTGAATGTGAGAGCAGGGTGAATGTGAGAGCAGGGTGAATGTGAGAGCAGGGCGAATGTGAGAGCAGGGCGAATGTGAGAGCAGGGTGAATGTGAGGGTGAATGTGAGAGCAGGGTGAATGTGAGAGCAGGGTGAATGTGAGAGCAGGGTGAATGTGAGAGCAGGGTGAATGTGAGAGCAGGGCGAATGTGAGAGCAGGGTGAATGTGAGAGCAGGGTGAATGTGAGAGCAGGGTGAATGTGAGAGCAGGGGGAATGTGAGAGCAGGGTGAATGTGAGAGCAGGGCGAATGTGAGAGCAGGGTGAATGTGAGAGCAGGGTGAATGTGAGAGCAGGGTGAATGTGAGAGCAGGGTGAATGTGAGAGCAGGGTGAATGTGAGGGTGAATGTGAGAGCAGGGTGAATGTGAGAGCAGGGTGAATGTGAGAGCAGGGTGAATGTGAGAGCAGGGTGAATGTGAGAGCAGGGTGAATGTGAGAGCAGGGTGAATGTGAGAGCAGGGTGAATGTGAGGGTGAATGTGAGAGCAGGGTGAATGTGAGAGCAGGGTGAATGTGAGAGCAGGGTGAATGTGAGAGCAGGGTGAATGTGAGAGCAGGGTGAATGTGAGGGTGAATGTGAGAACAGGGGGAATGTGAGAGCAGGGTGAATGTGAGAGCAGGGTGAATGTGAGAGCAGGGTGAATGTGAGAGCAGGGTGAATATGAGAGCAGGGTGAATGTGAGAGCAGGGTGAATGTGAGAGCAGGGTGAATGTGAGAGCAGGGTGAATGTGAGAGCAGGGTGAATGTGAGAGCAGGGTGAATGTGAGGGTGAATGTGAGAGCAGGGTGAATGTGAGGGTGAATGTGAGAGCAGGGTGAATGTGAGAGCAGGGTGAATGTGAGAGCAGGGTGAATGTGAGGGTGAATGTGAGAGCAGGGTGAATGTGAGAGCAGGGGGAATGTGAGAGCAGGGTGAATGTGAGAGCAGGGTGAATGTGAGAGCAGGGTGAATGTGAGAGCAGGGTGAATGTGAGAGCAGGGGGAATGTGAGAGCAGGGTGAATGTGAGAGCAGGGTGAATGTGAGAGCAGGGTGAATGTGAGGGTGAATGTGAGAGCAGGGTGAATGTGAGAGCAGGGTGAATGTGAGAGCAGGGTGAATGTGAGAGCAGGGTGAATGTGAGAGCAGGGTGAATGTGAGGGTGAATGTGAGAGCAGGGTGAATGTGAGAGCAGGGTGAATGTGAGAGCAGGGTGAATGTGAGAGCAGGGTGAATATGAGAGCAGGGTGAATGTGAGAGCAGGGTGAATGTGAGAGCAGGGTGAATGTGAGAGCAGGGTGAATGTGAGAGCAGGGTGAATGTGAGAGCAGGGTGAATGTGAGAGCAGGGTGAATGTGAGAGCAGGGTGAATGTGAGAGCAGGGTGAATGTGAGAGCAGGGTGAATGTGAGAGCAGGGTGAATGTGAGAGCAGGGGGAATGTGAGAGCAGGGTGAATGTGAGGGAGAATGTGAGAGCAGGGTGAATGTGAGAGCAGGGGGAATGTGAGAGCAGGGGGAATGTGAGGGAGAATGTGAGAGCAGGGTGAATGTGAGAGCAGGGTGAATGTGAGGGAGAATGTGAGAGCAGGGTGAATGTGAGAGCAGGGGGAATGTGAGAGCAGGGGGAATGTGAGGGAGAATGTGAGAGCAGGGTGAATGTGAGAGCAGGGGGAATGTGAGAGCAGGGTGAATGTGAGGGAGAATGTGAGAGCAGGGTGAATGTGAGGGTGAATGTGAGAGCAGGGGGAATGTGAGAGCAGGGGGAATGTGAGAGCAGGGGGAATGTGAGGGTGAATGTGAGAGCAGGGGGAATGTGAGAGCAGGGGGAATGTGAGAGCAGGGTGAATGTGAGAGCAGGGTGAATGTGAGAGCAGGGTGAATGTGAGAGCAGGGTGAATGTGAGAGCAGGGTGAATGTGAGGGTGAATGTGAGAACAGGGGGAATGTGAGAGCAGGGTGAATGTGAGAGCAGGGTGAATGTGAGAGCAGGGCGAATGTGAGAGCAGGGGGAATGTGAGAGCAGGGGGAATGTGAGGGTGAATGTGAGAGCAGGGGGAATGTGAGAGCAGGGTGAATGTGAGGGAGAATGTGAGAGCAGGGTGAATGTGAGAGCAGGGGGAATGTGAGAGCAGGGGGAATGTGAGGGAGAATGTGAGAGCAGGGTGAATGTGAGAGCAGGGGGAATGTGAGAGCAGGGTGAATGTGAGGGAGAATGTGAGAGCAGGGTGAATGTGAGAGCAGGGGGAATGTGAGAGCAGGGTGAATGTGAGAGCAGGGGGAATGTGAGGGTGAATGTGAGAGCAGGGTGAATGTGAGAGCAGGGTGAATGTGAGGGTGAATGTGAGAGCAGGGTGAATGTGAGAGCAGGGTGAATGTGAGGGTGAATGTGAGAGCAGGGTGAATGTGAGGGTGAATGTGAGAGCAGGGGGAATGTGAGAGCAGGAAGAATGTGAGAGCAGGGTGAATGTGAGGGTGAATGTGAGAGCAGGGTGAATGTGAGAGCAGGGTGAATGTGAGAGCAGGGTGAATGTGAGAGCAGGGTGAATGTGAGGGTGAATGTGAGAGCAGGGTGAATGTGAGAGCAGGGTGAATGTGAGAGCAGGGTGAATGTGAGAGCAGGGTGAATGTGAGAGCAGGGTGAATGTGAGAGCAGGGTGAATGTGAGAGCAGGGTGAATGTGAGAGCAGGGTGAATGTGAGGGTGAATGTGAGAGCAGGGTGAATGTGAGAGCAGGGTGAATGTGAGAGCAGGGGGAATGTGAGAGCAGGGTGAATGTGAGAGCAGGGTGAATGTGAGAGCAGGGTGAATGTGAGAGCAGGGTGAATGTGAGAGCAGGGTGAATGTGAGAGCAGGGTGAATGTGAGAGCAGGGTGAATGTGAGGGTGAATGTGAGAGCAGGGGGAATGTGAGAGCAGGGTGAATGTGAGAGCAGGGTGAATGTGAGGGTGAATGTGAGAGCAGGGTGAATGTGAGGGTGAATGTGAGAGCAGGGGGAATGTGAGAGCAGGAAGAATGTGAGAGCAGGGGGAATGTGAGAGCAGGGTGAATGTGAGAGCAGGGTGAATGTGAGAGCAGGGTGAATGTGAGAGCAGGGTGAATGTGAGAGCAGGGTGAATGTGAGAGCAGGGTGAATGTGAGAGCAGGGTGAATGTGAGAGCAGGGTGAATGTGAGAGCAGGGTGAATGTGAGAGCAGGGTGAATGTGAGAGCAGGGTGAATGTGAGAGCAGGGTGAATGTGAGAGCAGGGTGAATGTGAGAGCAGGGTGAATGTGAGAGCAAAGATGGGGAGGTGGGGTGTGAGAAAGGGAGGAAATCAGATTGGGGAGAGAGAGTGAGGGAGGGGAGGGAGGAGAGAGAGGGAGGAAGGAGAGAGAGAGAGGGGAGAGAGAGAGAGGGAGGAGAGAGAGGAGAGAAAGAGAGGAGAGAGACAGTCAGAACTGGTATCACACTGCCCCCTAGAGGAATAATTATATTTTCCTCATGCACAAACAGAGGTACAGGTATGCGCACACACACACGCACACACACACACACAGACTTGAGCACACCTAAACTCCATCACATCTCAACAAAGGCCAAAAGAAACCCACAATTAAAAGCAACATTGCTGTGGGCAAAGAGTGCTGTTACTATTACCATTCTCTGTAATTGGCTGTAAAGTATAATGTGGGACTCAATGTCCTCATGGTTAATTGAGTTGATAGAGATACTGCTCATTGAACACACACACACACACACACACACACACACACACACACACACACACACACACGCCAGCCAGCCAGCCAGCCAGCCAGCCAGCCAGCCAGCCAGCCAGCCAGCCAGCCAGCCAACCAGCCAGCCAGCCAGCTCTAAATGCTTATGATTAAATAAATAAAAAAGTATTTCCCCAACACACACAGCAACACACACAGCGAAACACACACACTAACACACAGCAACACACACAGCGAAACACACAGCGAAACACACAGCAACACACACAGCAACACACTAACACACAGCAACACACACAGCAACACACTAACACACAGCAACACACACAGCAACACACAGCAACACACTAACACACAGCAACACACACAGCAACACACACAGCAACACACACTAACACACAGCAACACACAGCAACACACAGCAACACACACAGCAACACACTAACACACAGCAACACACACAGCAACACACTAACACACAGCAACACACACAGCAACACACACAGCAACACACTAACACACAGCACACACAGCAACACACACAGCAACACACACAGCAACACACTAACACACAGCAACACACACAGCAACACACTAACACACAGCACACACAGCAACACACACAGCAACACACACAGCAACACACTAACACACAGCAACACACACAGCAACACACTAACACACAGCAACACACACAGCAACACACTAACACACAGCAACACACACAGCAACACACTAACACACAGCACACACAGCAACACACACAGCAACACACACAGCAACACACTAACACACAGCAACACACACAGCAACACACTAACACACAGCACACACAGCAACACACACAGCAACACACACAGCAACACACTAACACACAGCAACACACACAGCAACACACTAACACACAGCACACACAGCAACACACACAGCAACACACACAGCAACACACTAACACACAGCAACACACTAACACACAGCACACACAGCAACACACACAGCAACACACACAGCGAAACACACAGCAACACACACAGCGAAACACACAGCAACATACTAACACACAGCGAAACACACAGCAACATACTAACACACAGCAACACACACAGCGAAACACACAGCAACACACACAGCAACACACTAACACACACAAACACACAGTAACACACTAACACACACAGCAACACACTAACACACACAAACACACAGTAACACACTAACACACAGCAACACACTAACACACAGCAACACACTAACACACACAAACACACAGTAACACACTAACACACAGCAACACACTAACACACAGTAACACACTAACACACAGCAACACACACAGCAACACACACAGCAACACACACAGCAACACACACAGCAACACACACAGCAACACACACAGCAACATACTAACACACAGCAACACACTAACACACACAAACACACAGTAACACACTAACACACAGCAACACACTAACACACAGTAACACACTAACACACAGCAACACACACAGCAACACACACAGCAACATACTAACACACAGCAACACACACAGCAACACACACACAGCAACACACACAGCAACACACACAGCAACACACACAGTAACACACTAACACACACAGCAACACACTAACACACACAGCAACACACTAACACACACAAACACACAGTAACACACTAACACACAGCAACATACTAACACACAGCAACACACACACAGCAACACACACAGCAACACACTGTAACACTGTATCCATTTAGTTTCACCATTCAGTCTTATTCTCCTCTTCAATCACACTCTCCCTTCCTCTGTCTCTCCATCTCTCTCCCTCTCATGCACCCTGTCTCCCTCAATCAATCTCTCACACTCAATCTTTCTCCAATCCCTCTCTCTCTCTCTCACCCCAGAGCATCTGTGTCTCATCTCTCTTTCACCCCCCTCTCTCTCTTTCTCTCTCTGAGTGTTCCATCTGTTCTGACAGACTCCAGACTCTGCTCTTCTCCTGTGATTGGTTGATGTATTCTCTTCTGTCATTCACACACAGCAGTTTGGGGTGTTGTGTACAAACCCTATGGGAGGTTGATGAGGAGGTTTACAGCTCAGTGTGTGAGAGGAAGCGGAGTGTGTGTGTGCACGTGTACCTGGTCCAAGGAGGCCTGGAGTCTGTGTGACTCCCTCAGTGAGTCCTGTATGAGGGCGCTGCTGGACTTGGTCTGGTTCAGAGAGTCGATCAGCTCCTTATTCTCCAGAATATTCCCCTGAGCTGTAGCCAAAGTCTACAGACAAGAGACGAGGAAGGAGAGAGACAAAGAGAGAGAGACAGAAAGAAAGAAAAACAGAAAGAGAGAAGAGAAAGAAACATAGGGGAAGGGCAGCGGAAGTTAGGGAGAGATTGTGTGATGTACAGCAGAAAGTGACGTTGTGTTGTAACTGAAAGGACTGATGTTCTAACTGAAAGGACTGATGTTCTGACTGAAAGGACTGATGTTGTAACTGAAAGGACTGATGTTGTAACTGAAAGGACTGATGTTCTAACTGAAAGGACTGATGTTCTAACTGAAAGGACTGATGTTCTAACTGAAAGGACTGATGTTCTAACTGAAAGGACTGATGTTCTGACTGAAAGGACTGATGTTCTGACTGAAAGGACTGATGTTCTAACTGAAAGGACTGATGTTCTAACTGAAAGGACTGATGTTCTGACTGAAAGGACTGATGTTGTAACTGAAAGGACTGATGTTCTAACTGAAAGGACTGATGTTCTGACTGAAAGGACTGATGTTCTAACTGAAAGGACTGATGTTCTGACTGAAAGGACTGATGTTCTGACTGAAAGGACTGATGTTCTGACTGAAAGGACTGATGTTCTAACTGAAAGGACTGATGTTCTGACTGAAAGGACTGAGAAGTGGACATGTTGTACATAATGAAGTGGAATGTTTTTGTTCAAATGGCAGTGAAACTTGTCAGAATATCTAATCAGACATATTATAGCTACACTGAGCACAATATAAACGCAACATGTAAAGCGTTGGTCATGTTTCATGAGATTAAATAAAATATCCCACAAATGTTCCATACAAACAAAAAGCTTATTTCTCTCAAATTTTGTGCACAAATGACTTTACCTCCCTGTAAGTGAGCATTTCTCCTTCGCCAAGATAATCCACCCACCTGACAGGTGGCATGTCAAGAAGCTGATTAAACAGCAGGATCATTACACAGGTTTTGTCACACAACACAATGCTACAGATGAGTATGCAATCGGCATGCTGACTGTAGGAATGTCCACCGGAGCTGTTGCCAGAGAATATAATGTTCATTTTTCTATCATAAGCCACCTTCAACGTTATTTTAGAGAATTTGGCAGTACATCCAACCGGCCTCAGAACCGCAGATCACGTGTAACCACACCAGCCAAGGACGTCCACATTCAGCTTCTGCACAAACTGTCAGAAACTCTCAGGGAAGCTCATCTGCGTGCGTCCTCACCAGGGTCTTGACCTGACTACAGTTCGGCGTTATAACCGACCTCAGTGGGAAAATGCTCATCTTTGATGGCCACTGGCACGCTGGAAAAGTTCTCTCTTCACGGATGAATCCCGGTTTCAACTGTACCGGGCAGATGGCGTTGTGTGGGCGAGTGGTTTGCTGATGTCAATATTGTGAACAGAGTTCCCCATGGTGGCGGTGGGGTTATGGTATGGGCAGACATAAGCTAGAGACAACGAACACAATTACATTTTATCAATGGACAGAGATACCGTGACGAGATCCTGAGGCCCATCGTCGTGCCATTCATCTGCCGCCATCACCTCATGTTTCAGCATGATAATGTACGGCACCATGTCACAAGGATCTGTACAAAATTCCTGGAAGCTGAAAATGTCCCAGGTATCTGTGACCAACAGAAGCATATCTGTATTCCCAGTCATGTGAAATCCATTGATTAGGGACTAATTAGTTTATTTGACTGTACGTCAGTAAAATAACTTGAAATTGTTGTATGTTGCGTTTATATTTTTGTTCAGTGTACTTCCACAAGGTGTTCCTCTATACAGTGACTAAGTGTGGGTGGATTGCATAAAGACTCTTCTAGCGTGAGTGTCTGTGTGTGTATATATATCTGTGTGTGTGTGTGTGTCTGTGTGTATATGTGTGTGTGTGTATATATGTACACACAGACACACACACACACACACACACACACACACACACACACACACACATACATACATATACATATATACATACGCTAGAAGAGTCTTTATGCAATCCACACACACTTAGTCACTGTATAGAGGAATACATATATATACTGCTCAAAAGAATAAAGGGAACACTTAAACAACACATCCTAGATCTGAATGAAAGAAATAATCTTATTAAATACTTTTTTCTTTACATAGTTGAATGTGCTGACAACAAAATCACACAAAAATAATCAATGGAAATCCAATTTATCAACCCATGGAGGTCTGGATTTGGAGTCACACTCAAAATTAAAGTGGAAAACCACACTACAGGCTGATCCAACTTTGATGTAATGGCCTTAAAACAAGTCAAAATGAGGCTCAGTAATGTGTGTGGCCTCCACGTGCCTGTATGACCTCCCTACAATGCCTGGGCATGCTCCTGATGAGGTGGCGGATGGTCTCCTGAGGGATCTCCTCCCAGACCTGGGCTAAAGCATCCGCCAACTCCTGGACAGTCTGTGGTGCAACGTGGCATTGGTGGATGGAGCGAGACATGATGTCCCAGATGTGCTCAATTGGATTCAGGTCTGGGGAACGGGCGGGCCAGTCCATAGCATCAATGCCTTCCTCTTGCAGGAACTGCTGACAGACTCCAGCCACATGAGGTCTAGCATTGTCTTGCATTAGGAGGAACCCAGGGCCAACCGTACCAGCATATGGTCTCACAAGGGGTCTGAGGATCTCATCTCGGTACCTAATGGCAGTCAGGCTACCTCTGGCGAGCACATCGAGGGCTGTGCGGCCCCCAAAGAAATGCCACCCCACACCATGACTGACCCACCGCCAAACCGGTCATGCTGGAGGATGTTGCAGGCAGCAGAACGTTCTCCACGGCGTCTCCAGACTGTCACGTCTGTCACGTGCTCAGTGTGAACCTGCTTTCATCTGTGAAGAGCACAGGGCGCCAGTGGCGAATTTGCCAATGTTGGTGTTCTCTGGCAAATGCCAAACGTCCTGCACGGTGTTGGGCTGTCAGCTCAACCCCCACCTGTGGACGTCGGGCCCTCATACCACCCTCATGGAGTCTGTTTCTGACCGTTTGAGGAGACACATGCACATTTGTGGCCTGCTGGAGGTCATTTTGCAGGGCTCTGGCAGTGCCCCTCCTGCTCCTCCTTGCACAAAGGCGGAGGTAGCGGTCCTGCTGCTGGGTTGTTGCCCTCCTACGGCCTCCTCCACGTCTCCTGATGTACTGGCCTGTCTCCTGGTAGCGCCTCCATGCTCTGGACACTACGCTGACAGACACAGCAAACCTTCTTGCCACAGCTCGCATTGATGTGCCATCCTGGATGAGCTGCACTACCTGAGCCACTTGTGTGGGTTGTAGACTCCGTCTCATGCTATCACTAGAGTGAAAGCACCGCCAGCATTCAAAAGTGACCAAAACATCAGCCAGGAAGCATAGGAACTGAGAAGTGGTCTATGGTCCCCACCTGCAGAACCACTCCTTTATTGGGGGTGTCTTGCTAATTGCCTATAATTTCCACCTGTTGTCTATTCCATTTGCACAACAGCATGTGAAATTTATTGTCAATCAGTGTTGCTTCCTAAGGGGACAGTTTGATTTCACAGAAGTGTGATTGAGTTGGAGTTACATTGTGTTGTTTAAGTGTTCCCTTTATTTTTTTGAGCAGTGTAGGCGCTACCAGGAGACAGGCCAGTACATCAGGAGACGTGGAGGAGGCCGTAGGAGGGCAACAACCCAGCAGCAGGACTGCTACCTCTGCCTTTGTGCAAGGAGGAGCAGGAGAAGCACTGCCAGAGCCCTGCAAAATGACCTCCAGCAGGCCACAAATGTGCATGTGTCTCCTCAAACGGTCAGAAACAGACTCCATGAGGGTGGTATGAGGGCCCGACGTCCACAGGTGGGGGTTGTGCTTACAGCCCAACACCGTGCAGGACGTTTGGCATTTGCCAGAGAACACCAACATTGGCAAATTCACCACTGGCGCCCTGTGCTCTTCACAGATAAAAGCAGGTTCACACAGAGCACGTGACAGACGTGACAGAGTCTGGAGACGCCGTGGAGAACGCTCTGCTGCCTGCAACATCCTCCAGCATGACCGGTTTGGCAGTGGGTCAGTCATGGTGTGGGGTGGCATTTCTTTGGGGGGCCGCACAGCCCTCCATGTGCTCGCCAGAGGTAGCCTGACTGCCATTAGGTACCGAGATGAGATCCTCAGACCCCTTGTGAGACCATATGCTGGTGCGGTTGGCCCTGGGTTCCTCCTAATGCAAGACAATGCTAGACCTCATGTGGCTGGAGTGTGTCAGCAGTTCCTGCAAGAGGAAGGCATTGATGCTATGGACTGGCCCGCCCGTTCCCCAGACCTGAATCCAATTGAGCACATCTGGGACATCATGTCTCGCTCCATCCACCAATGCCACGTTGCACCACAGACTGTCCAGGAGTTGGCGGATGCTTTAGTCCAGGTCTGGGAGGAGATCCCTCAGGAGACCATCCGCCACCTCATCAGGAGCGTGCCTAGGCATTGTAGGGAGGTCATACAGGCACGTGGAGGCCACACACACTACTGAGCCTCATTTTGACTTGTTTTAAGGCCATTACATCAAAGTTGGATCAGCCTGTAGTGTGGTTTTCCACTTTAATTTTGAGTGTGACTCCAAATCCAGACCTCCATGGGTTGATAGATTGGATTTCCATTGATTATTTTTGTGTGATTTTGTTGTCAGCACATTCAACTATGTAAAGAAAAAAGTATTTAATAAGATTATTTCATTCATTCAGATCTAGGATGTGTTGTTTAAGTGTTCCCTTTATTTTTTTGAGCAGTATGTATATATATATATATGTATATGTGTGTGTATATATGAGTGCATATATATATATATATATATATATATATATGTGTGTGTGTGTATATATATGTGTGTGTGTGTGTGTATGTATATATGTGTGTATATATATATACACCTCTAATAGAGACTCTTCTAGCATAGCTAGCTGGATCTTCTTGTCCTCCTCCTGCTGTAACAGACGGGTCTTCTGGGTCTCTAACTCTGGTTTCTCCTGCTGGATGGTCAGAGCTAGGAGCTAATACACCACACACACACACACACACACACACACACACACACACACACACACACACACACACAACGGATGGTCTGATTAACCAGGAGACAGTCTCAGTGTACAGTAATAAAGCAACAGTACAGTGTGTGTGTGTGTTTGTTTTTTTACCTGTCCCCGCAGGCCAGCTCTGGTGGTGGTGAAGTTGACCTCAGTGACGACAGAGGCAGCGTCGGGGGGGATGAAAGGGGAGGGGTTACGCGTGGCCAGGAACAAACGGAACTCCTCGTTATAATCTATCACCTTATCACCTATCTGAACCACGTACCGCGGACCTGGAGGGAGGGAGGGAGGGAGGGAGGGAGGGAGGGAGGGAGGGAGGGAGGGAGGGAGGGAGGGAGGGAGGGAGATAGAGGGAGGGAGGGAGGGAGAGAGAGAGATGGAGAGAGAGATGGAGGGAGGGAGGGAGGGAGGGAGGGAGGGAGGGAGGGAGGGAGGGAGGGAGGGAGGGAGGGAGGGAGGGAGGGAGGGAGGGAGGGAGGGAGATGGAGAGAGAGAGAGATGGAGGGAGGGACGGCGAGATGGAGGGAGGGCGAGATGGAGGGAGGGACGGCAAGATGGAGGGAGGGAGTGAGGGAGAGAGAGATGGAGAGAAGGAGGGACGGCGAGATGGAGGGAGGGAGTGAAGGAGCGAGAGATGGAGAGAGGGAGGGAGGGAGAGAAGGAGAGATGGAGAGAAAGGGAGAGATGGAGAGAAAGGGAGAGAGTGAGAGATGGAGAGATGGAGGGAGTGAGAGAGGGAGAGAGGGAGGGAGGGAGGGAGTGAGAGAGGGAGGGAGGGAGAGAGAGATGGAGAGAGAAGGAGGGAGGGCGAGATGGAGGGAGAGAGGGAGGGAGAGATGGAGAGAGGGAGGGAGAGAGAGAGAGAGAGAGAGATGGAGAGAGAGACAGAGAGAGGGAGGGAGAGATGGAGAAAGGGAGGGAGTGAGAGAGGGAGGGAGAAGGGTTAATCCAGGACTTACATTTTATGGATACAAACTCAGCATCTTCTCTGCATTGCAGCACACCCTGCTCCCTCCCTCTCTCCCCTCCCGTTTCTTTTCTCCATCCTCCAGTGGATGGCCAATCCCCCTCTATTCTTTCCAGTGGATTCACTGCCCTTTAACCAACACCCGTCTCTCTCCTCCTCCCCTCTCTCTCTCTCTCTCTCTCTCTCTCACACTAGCTTCCACCCTACATCTCTCTCTCCTCCTCCCCTCTCTCTCTCTCTCTCACACTAGCTTCCACCCTTACATCTCTCTCTCCACTTCCCGCACTACCTCTCTCCCCATCCCTCCCTCCCCTCTCCTCCTCTCCCTCACTCTCTCCCCAACCTCCTTCCTCCCCCTCTCTTCCACCTGCTCCCTCTCTCCTCCTCCCCCTCTTTCTCTCTCTCTCACCCTGTCGTCATAGTGTGTGTAGACTCACCCTGTGGTCATAGTGTGTGTAGACTCACCCTGTGGTCATAGTGTGTGTAGACTCACCCTGTGGTCATAGTGTGTGTAGACTCACCCTGTGGTCATAGTGTGTGTAGACTCACCCTGTGGTCATAGTGTGTGTAGACTCACCCTGTGGTCATAGTGTGTGTAGACTCACCCTGTGGTCATAGTGTGTGTAGACTCACCCTGTGGTCATAGTGTGTGTAGACTCACCCTGTGGTCATAGTGTGTGTAGACTCACCCTGTGGTCATAGTGTGTGTAGACTCACCCTGTGGTCATAGTGTGTGTAGACTCACCCTGTGGTCATAGTGTGTGTAGACTCACCCTGTGGTCATAGTGTGTGTAGACTCACCCTGTGGTCATAGTGTGTGTAGACTCACCCTGTGGTCATAGTGTGTGTAGACTCACCCTGTGGTCATAGTGTGTGTAGACTCACCCTGTGGTCATAGTGTGTGTAGACTCACCCTGTGGTCATAGTGTGTGTAGACTCACCCTGTGGTCATAGTGTGTGTAGACTCACCCTGTGGTCATAGTGTGTGTAGACTCACCCTGTGGTCATAGTGTGTGTAGACTCACCCTGTGGTCATAGTGTGTGTAGACTCACCCTGTGGTCATAGTGTGTGTAGACTCACCCTGTGGTCATAGTGTGTGTAGACTCACCCTGTGGTCATAGTGTGTGTAGACTCACCCTGTGGTCATAGTGTGTGTAGACTCACCCTGTGGTCATAGTGTGTGTAGACTCACCCTGTGGTCATAGTGTGTGTAGACTCACCCTGTGGTCATAGTGTGTGTAGACTCACCCTGTGGTCATAGTGTGTGTAGACTCACCCTGTGGTCATAGTGTGTGTAGACTCACCCTGTGGTCATAGTGTGTGTAGACTCACCCTGTGGTCATAGTGTGTGTAGACTCACCCTGTGGTCATAGTGTGTGTAGACTCACCCTGTGGTCATAGTGTGTGTAGACTCACCCTGTGGTCATAGTGTGTGTAGACTCACCCTGTGGTCATAGTGTGTGTAGACTCACCCTGTGGTCATAGTGTGTGTAGACTCACCCTGTCGTCATAGTGTGTGTAGACTCACCCTGTCGTCATAGTGTGTGTAGACTCACCCTGTCGTCATAGTGTGTGTAGACTCACCCTGTGGTCATAGTGTGTGTAGACTCACCCTGTGGTCATAGTGTGTGTAGACTCACCCTGTGGTCATAGTGTGTGTAGACTCACCCTGTCGTCATAGTGTGTGTAGACTCACCCTGTGGTCATAGTGTGTGTAGACTCACCCTGTGGTCATAGTGTGTGTAGACTCACCCTGTGGTCATAGTGTGTGTAGACTCACCCTGTGGTCATAGTGTGTGTAGACTCACCCTGTGGTCATAGTGTGTGTAGACCCACCCTGTCGTCATAGTGTGTGTAGACTCACCCTGTGGTCATAGTGTGTGTAGACTCACCCTGTGGTCATAGTGTGTGTAGACCCACCCTGTCGTCATAGTGTGTGTAGACTCACCCTGTGCGATCAGGTCTCTCCTCAGTAGTGGATAGAGTACCGGTTCTACTCCATCCATCTCCTGGATGATCAGCGTTTTCCCAAAACGCACAGCTAGCTCCAGCGAGGTGATGAAGTTAGGGTCCTGGAAGAAAATACACAGGGTGGAGGGGTTCTGATAACAGCACTGATGCCTGGTGTGATGTCACAACTGGTATCTAACTGGTTACATAATGACTAACATGTCTCTACTGTGTGATATGAGTTCACAGTACCTGTTGGTTGACTGAAATATGTGTTAAATGTGTTTCTGTATTAGTTGACATGCGTGATGTGTGAATGATTAACAGGTGTGACAGGTGTGTGACAGGTGTACCTGCTGGTTGATGACCTCGAGGCGATGCTGCTTCAGGTGAGTATGGAGCCACTCTGTAGCCCGAGAGGAGGGGTCGATGAGGAACGGACAAGCAACACTCTGAGAGAGAGAGAGAGAGAGAGAGAGAGAGAGAGAGAGAGAGAGAGAGAGAGAGAGAGAAGAGAGAGAGAGAGAGAGAGAGAGAGAGAAAGAGAGAGAGAGAGAGACGTAAGTGATGGATGAGATACTGAAAGTCATTGAGGAACTAAGAGTCCTTTTTAAATTTCTTTTCCTATCTATATATTAAGATAGATGCTGAAATAGTTTTTCTCTCTGTGGAGAATCTTTGAGGCCCAGTCCAGTCCTCTCTCACAACTGTCACAGTGATTGGCCAGCGAGGCATTGGCTGTCTGGATTCAGAGCTGCCAGACATTGAGGAGTACACACCAAACAAAGGGATGAAATCTCTTTATGCCATGGCTCCCTCTATTTATTGCCGTCTTGCTCTAGCCTTTTCTCTCCTTCCATCTCCCTAAACCATGTCCTTTCTGTTTATCTTTCCCCATCCCTCCTTCTTTATCTATATTTGTTTATTCATCCGTTCTCTCCCTCTTTCCTCTGTAGAGTCATATATGCTTTAGATATGGTGTGGTTGATGGTTATGGCCCTGTCTGTGTAAACTGTAATTCCTTTATTTACAGTCTCCCAGGGCTGACAAACCATCAACCATCTGACAGACTGTGTCTGCTGTACTGGTCCAACCTACACACTCTCCACCAGACCTAGCATAGAGAACCACAGTTTGGAGAGCAATTTATGAGACGCACTGAGCAGACATGTCACAGCACCAGACATCAGCGGAATACCCTTTTATTGCGTGTTTGCAGTAAATTGCTGTGGGAGCACACCAGACATGCTTTATAAAAGGGTCTAAGAATCAAAGTTGACTAGGATTACAAAGGTAGGATATATTACTGGAAACTTTCAAAGTTTACCAGTAAACTACCAGAATTTTGGTATCATTCAAATATTTTATGTAATCCATCAAAAGACATCTAGTGGCCTTTTTGGGTACTTCAGATTATCACAGGTGTCTAATAGTCTCTGGCCCTCTGTGTGGTTTTATCACATGTAAAATATATGAAATAATATGATTTTAAAATAAATAGAATGACAGAGCTGTAAACATTATACTAAACTTCTGAGTGGCACAGCGGTCTAAGGCACTGCATTGCTGCGGCGTCACTACAGCCTGGGGTTCAATCCCACCCTGTGTCACTAACGGCCGTGACTGGGAGTCCCATAGGGAGGCACATAATTGGGCCAGCGTTGTCTGAGTGAGGGGAGGGTTTGGCCGGGGGGGGGGCCTTAAATTGGCTCATCACACTCTATCGACTCCTTGTGGCGGACCGTTCGCCTGCAGCCTGACTTCGGTCATCAGTTGACTAGTGTTTCCTCTGACACATTGGTGCGGCTGGCTTCAGGGTTAAGCAGCACGGCTTGGCGGGTCATGTTTCGGAGGACTCATGACTCGAACCTTCGCCTCTCCCGAGCGCATTGGGCAGTTGCAGCGATGAGACATGTTTTTAATCACGAAATTGGGGAGAAAATGGGGGTAAAAATTACACACAAAAAAACATTCTATTAAATATAAACCATCAACTTAGTGAATACTATTGGTATTTAATATGAGGGTTTCAGCATGGTTTACTAGTTCAATAGTAGCCAGTGAGTCTACACCTCACTTCAACAGTATTCACATTTTGTTGCCTTAAAATGTAATCTCAAAGGGAATAAATGTGTTTTTTTTTACCTTACTTATCCACAAAACCTACTCTACATTTTCAAAGTGGAAGGAAATAAACAGATGTCTTAATATCATATGTTTTCCTAGCCCAGAGTTAATACTAGGTGGAAACACCTTCGGCAGCCATTACAGCTGGGATACATTTGGAATAAGATTCCACCAACTTTACACAACTTCATCCAACGTTTTTATCAAAATTGCTGAAACTCAGTATATTTGGTTGGGAGTCATTGATGGACAGCAATACTACAATTTTGTCTCTGATTTTCAAGTACATTTATGTCAGAAGTGAAACTGAGACTAATTAGTGTGGACATTTGTATGTCATTTTGTATAGATGGGTAGGAAAATAATCTAATTTAATGCAATTTTAAGATTTCATTTTAAGGCAACAAAATGTGAATACTATGCAAAGGGTATGTAGACTTTCACTAGGCAATGTATGTACAGTTCAAGTCAGAAGTTTACATACACTTAGGTTGGAGTCATTAAAACTAGTTTTTCAACCACTCCACAAATTTCTTGTTAACAAACTATATTTTTGGCAAGTCGGTTAGGACATCTACTTTGTGCATGACACAAGTCATTTTTCCAACAATGGTTTACAGACAGATTATTTCATTCATAATTCACTGTATCACAATTCCAGTGGGTCAGAAGTTTACATACACTAAGTTGACTGTGCCTTTAAACAGCTTGGAAAATTCCAGAAAATTGTGTCATGGCTTTAGAAGCTTCTAATAGGCTAATTGACATAATTTGAGTCAATTGGAAGTGTACCTGTGGATGTATTTCAAGGCCTACCTTCAAACTCAGTGCCTCTTTGCTTGACATCATGGAAAATCAAAAGAAATCAGCCAAGACCTCAGAAAAAACAATATAGACCTCCACAAGTCTGGTACATCTTGGGAGCAATTTCCAAATGCCTGAAGGTACCACGTTCATCTGTACAAACAATAGTACGCAAGTATAAACACCATGGGACCATGCAGCCGTCATAACAATCATGAAGGAGACGCGTTCTGTCTCCTAGAGATGAACGTACTTTGATGCGAAAATTGCAAATCAATCCCAGAACAACAGCAAAGAACCTTGTGAAGATGCTGGAGGAAACAGGTACAAAAGTATCTATATCCACAGTAAAACGAGTCCCTTATCGAGATACCCTGAAAGGCTGCTCAGCAAGGAAGAAGCCACTGCTATAAAACTGCCATAAAAAAGCCAGACAACGGTTTGCAACTGCACAATGGGAACAAAGATGGTACTTTTTGGAGAAATGTCCTCTTGTCTGATGAAACAAAAATAGAACTGTTTGGCCATAATGACCATCGTTATGTTTGGAGGAAAAAGGGGGAGGCTTGCAAGGCGAAGAACACCATCCCAACCGTGAAGCACGGGGGTGGCAGCATCATGTTGTGGGGCTGCTTTGCTGCAGGACGGACTGGTGCACTTCACAAAATAGATGGCATCATGAGGCAGGGAAATTATGTGGATATATTGAAGGAACATCTCAAGACATCAGTCAGGAAGTTAAAGCTTGGTCGCAAATGGGTCTTCCAAATGGACAATGACCCCAAGCATACTTCCAAAGTTGTGGCAAAATGGCTTAAGGACAACAAAGTCAAGGTATTGGAGTGGCCTTCACAAAGCACTGAACTCAATCCGATAGAAAATGTGTTGGCAGAACTGAAAAAGCGTGTGTGAGCAAGGAGGCCTACCAACCTGACTCAGTTACACCAGGTCTGTCAGGAGGAAGAGGCCAAAATTCACCCAACTTATTGTGGGAAGCTTGTGGAAGGCTACCCGAAACGTTTGACCCAAGTTAAACAATTTCAAGGCAATGCTTCCAAATACTAATTGAGTGTATGTAAACTTCTGACCCACTGGGAATGTGATGAAAGAAATAAAAGCTGAAATAAATCATTCTCTCTACTATTATTCTGATATTTCACATTCTTAAAATAAAGTGGTGAACCTAACTGACCTAAGACAATTTTTACTAGGATTAAATGTCAGGAATTGTGAAAAACTGAGTTTAAATGTATTTGGCTAAGGTGTATGTAAACTTCCGACTTCAACTGTATTTGTTGTCAATGTTTTGATGTCAAACTGGTGGCAGTTCTGAAAGAAGGTCAAGAGTTAAAGAGTTAATTGAAAACAATAGTATTGTTGATTACATGCTTTTTTCATTAATTAGGCTATTTTCTCTTGAACCATATTGTCTATCTACTAGAAACTCATGGACAATATGGACTCAGATAAATTAATGCTATGTATGAATAAAACATTTAGTTTGTTCTTCAAGTATAAATTACCAAAGTTACGATAGAATGTCATAGATTTTCTGTTAATTACCAAAGTTACTGACGATTCCGGTAACTTTGGTGAATTACCGGTAGCTTTGCAACCCTAGTTTTGACAGAGTAATCTACAGAGACCACTTCACTGCTACCATAGCCAGGCCCAGGCAATAAGAGTGTATTATGAAACGATGGAGACATTCTCTTCAATCCAAGCTGATGGCTGTTCTAAACAGTAATGGGGTCTGTGGAAGGCAGAATTGGTCTTTTTATAAAGAGGCTAAAATAAGCTGCTGTAAAATCATGAGCTCTCATCAACACCTCCTCCCTACTGGACTGAGAGACAGGCCCTCTTGACTTCGGAGGGCTGGAGGGAGAGGGGAGGCAGTGGAGAGGCTGTGGAGGCAGGGGAGGAAGAGAGTGAGAGAAGAGGAGTGGGTGTCAGAGTGAGAGTGACGGTTGAGGGGGTGTAGGCGGCAGAGTGAGGGTTGAGGGGGTGTAGGAGGCAGAGTGAGGGTTGAGGGGATGTAGGAGGCAGAGTGAGGGTTGAGGGGGTGTAGGAGGCAGAGTGAGGGTTGAGGGGGTGTAGGAGGCAGAGTGAGGGTTGAGGGGTTGTAGGAGGCAGAGTGAGGGTTGAGGGGGTGTAGGAGGCAGAGTGAGGGTTGAGGGGGTGTAGGAGGCAGAGTGAGGGTTGAGGGGATGTAGGAGGCAGAGTGAGGGTTGAGGGGATGTAGGAGGTAGAGTGAGGTTTGAGGGGCTGTAGGAGGCAGAGTGAGGGTTGGGGGGGTGTAGGAGGCAGAGTGAGGGTTGGGGGGGTGTAGGAGGCAGAGTGAGGGTTGGGGGGGTGTAGGAGGCAGAGTGAGGGTTGAGGGGGTGTAGGAGGCAGAGTGAGGGTTGGGGGGGTGTAGGAGGCAGAGTGAGGGTTGGGGGGGTGTAGGAGGCAGAGTGAGGGTTGGGGGGGTGTAGGAGGCAGAGTGAGGGTTGGGGGGGTGTAGGAGGCAGAGTGAGGGTTGGGGGGGTGTAGGAGGCAGAGTGAGGGTTGGGGGGTGTAGGAGGCAGAGTGAGGGTTGAGGGGGTGTAGGAGGCAGAGTGAGGGTTGAGGGGGTGTAGGAGGCAGAGTGAGGGTTGAGGGGGTGTAGGAGGCAGAGTGAGGGTTGAGGGGGTGTAGGAGGCAGAGTGAGGGTTGAGGGGGTGTAGGAGGCAGAGTCAGGGTTGAGGGGGTGTAGGAGGCAGAGTGAGGGTTGAGGGGGTGTAGGAGGCAGAGTGAGGGTTGAGGGGGTGTAGGAGGCAGAGTCAGGGTTGGGGGGGGTGTAGGAGGCAGAGTGAGGGTTGGGGGGGTGTAGGAGGCAGAGTGAGGGTTGGGGGGTTTTGGAGGCAGAGTGAGGGTTGAGGGGAGGTAAGAGGCAGAGTGAGGGTTGAGGGGGTGTAGGAGGCAGAGTGAGGGTTGAGGGGGTGTAGGAGGCAGAGTGAGGGTTGAGGGGGTGTAGGAGGTATAGTGAGGGTTGAGGGGGTGTAGGAGGCAGAGTGAGGGTTGGGGGGGTGTAGGAGGCAGAGTGAGGGTTGAGGGGGTGTAAGAGGCAGAGTGAGGGTTGAGGGGGTGTAAGAGGCAGAGTGAGGGTTGAGGGGGTGTAGGAGGCAGAGTGAGGGTTGAGGGGGTGTAGGAGGGAGAGTCAGGGTTGGGGGGGTGTAGGAGGCAGAGTGAGGGTTGAGGGGGTGTAAGAGGGTGAACAACGGCAGAGTGGGTCTTACTGAAAGATCTATGTAGTGACTGACAGTAGGGGAACTGTAGAAATAATGACCCATTTAGAAATAGTTATTCCATGTTCTACAGGCTGTGTGGTTCTCGGTTATGCAACGGTTTCCTGCGTCAGGAGGGAAAGACAGACATTAAGAGGCTGAGCTCTTACACACCACGGCCACAGATTGCTCCAGAGACTGTGTTGTGAAAGAGCCCCGATTACAGTTTTCTTTTAAAGTGTAATTCTCTCCACAAAGCCAAGGCCACTCATTCAGAAGAATGACAAAGTCTGGTGAAGCCGTACACACACACGCACACGCACACACACTCACAGCAACCAAAGCCCTATTAGACAAAAACAGGATTATCAACAAAATATACAAATCAAAAGGAAAAGCTACTTTTCACAGAAACTTTCATTTCTGTTTAGCTATTTAGTGCCTCAAAAGGCAGCATGCAAACAAACTGGTTAAGTTGATTTGAGAGAGAATCGTTATAAAGTCTGGGATGACAAATCAATTATTTGAAGATGACTCAGTGGAACGGGAAAATATGGACAAACATCCCAAACTCCTATAAACAAATTGTAAACGTTTCTGTTGCCACACCCTTGCAGAGGTTTGTTTTAAAATACAGGACTAATGAAAGTACAGGGTTTGTTTAGTTGCTATGTGGGAGGATGCTTGTGCATGTCTGTGTGTGTGTGCGTGTGTGTGTTTTGCAAGCAGCCTGCAGTAGGGTGGAGGTATAGATGGATGGAGGGCTGAGTTCTTACCCGTGATTTGATCGCACTGATCTTAAAGCAGCGATGCCAGAGGAAAGACAAACAGGAGAGAGGGATGAATGACAATAAAATGAAAGAGAGGAACACAACAGACGTGACCCGGATGTAAAACACATGACTCTCCCAGTCAGGGAGGGAATTCAGCTTCAAAATGGAAACACAACAATATAGAAACATAGTAGAGGAACAGAGTGCTACACACACCAATACAAACATTCCCAGGGCTTTTTTCTCTGCACCGCTTCACAAATTTATCAGTAGAGATAAGAGAGATGGTGAATCAGAGAGAAGGAGAGTGAGCAAAGAAGAGAGAGAGAAAGAGTGAGAGAGACAGAGAAAGAGAGTGAGAGAGAGAGAAAGAGTGAGAGAGAGACAGAGAAAGAGTGAGAGACAGGTGGAAACTGAGCTCCACTTCCTAACCATATTAGAGATACATATTTCCCTCAGATTACACAGACCCACAAAGAATTTGAAAACAAATCCAATTTTGAGAAACTCCCATATCTACTGGGTAAAATACCAGTGTGCCATCACAGCAGCAAGATTTGTGACCTGTTGCCAGAAGAAAAGGGCAACCAGTGAAGAACAAATACCATTGAAAATACAGCCCATCTTTACAGTTGAAGTCGGAAGTTTACATACACCTTAGCCAAATACATTTAAACTCAGTTTTTCACTATTTCTGACATTAAATCTTAGTAAAAATTCCCTGTCTTAGGTCAGTTAGGTTCACCACTTTATTTAAAAAATGTGAAATGTCAGAATAATAGTAGAGAGAATGATTTATTTCAGCTTTTATTTCTTTCATCACATTCCCAGTGGGTCAGAACTTTACATACATTCAATTAGTATTTGGTAGCATTGCCTTGAAATTGTTTACCTTGGGTCAAATGTTTCGGGTAGCCTTCCACAAGCTTCCCACAATAAGTTGGGTGAATTTTGGACCATTCCTCCAGACAGCTGGTGTAACTGAGTCAGGTTTGTAGACCTCCTTGCTCACACATGCTTTTTCAGTTCTGCCCACAAATGTTCTATAGGATTGAGGTCAGGGCTTTGTGATGGCCACTCCAATACCTTGACTTTGTTGTCCTTAAGCCATTTTGTCACAACTTTGGAAGTATGCTTGGGGTCATTGTTCATTTGGAAGACCCATTTGTGACCAAGCTTTAACTTCCTGACTGATATCTTGAGATGTTGCTTCAATATATCCACATAATGTTTCTTCCTCATGATGCCATCTATTTTGTGAAGTTCACCAGGCCCTCCTGCAGCAAAGCAACCCCACAACGTGATGCTGCCACCCCTGTGCTTCAGTGTTGGGATGGTGTTCTTCGGCTTGCAAGCCTCCCCCTTTTTCCTCCAAACATAACGATGGTCATTATGACCAAACAGTTCTATTTTTGTTTCATCAGACCAGAGAACATTTCTCCAAAAAGTACGATCTTTGTCCCCATGTGCAGTTGCAAACCGTAGTCTGGGTTTTTTATGGCGGTTTTGGAGCAGTAGCTTCTTCCTTGCTGAGCAGCCTTTCAGGATATGTCAATATAGGACTCATTATAACTGTGGATATAGATACTTTTGTACCTGTTTCCTCCAGCATCTTCACAAGGTCCTTTGCTGTTGTTCTGGGATTGATTTGCACTTTTCGCACCAAAGTACGTTCATCTCTAGGAGACAGAACGCGTCTCCTTCCTGAGCGGTATGACGGCTACGTGGTCCCATGGTGTTTATACTTGCGTTCTATTGTTTGTACAGATGAACGTGGTACCTTCAGGCGTTTGGAAATTGCTCCCAAGGATGAACCAGACTTGTGGAGGTCTACAATTTTTTTTCTGAGGTCTTGGCTGATTTCTTTTGATTTTCCCATGATGTCAAGCAAAGAGGCACTGAGTTTGAAGGTAGGCCTTGAAATACATCCACAGGTGCACCTCCAATTGACTCAAATTATGTCAATTTGCCTATCAGAAGCTTCTAAAGCCATGACATCATTTTCTGGAATTTTCCAAGCTATTTAAAGGCACAGTCAACTTAGTGTATGTAAACTTCTGACCCACTGGAATTGTGATATAGTGAAATAATCTGCCTGTAAACAATTATTGGAAAAATGACTTGTGTCATGCACAAAGTAGATGTCCTAACCGACTTGCCAAAACTATAGTTTGTTAACAAGAAATGTGTGGAGTGGTTAAAAAACTAGTTTTAATGACTCCGACCTAAGTGCATGTAAACTTCCGACTTCAACTGTATGTTTATTTATTTTCCCTTTTGTACGTTAACTATTTGCAAATCTTTACAACACTGTATATCGACATAATATGACATTTGAAATGTCTTTCTTCTTTTGGAACTTCTGTGAGTGTAATGTTTACTGTTAATTTTTTATTGTTTATTTCACTTTTGTTTATTATCTATTTCACTTGCTTTGACAATGTTAACATATGTTTCCCCTGCCAACAAAGCCCCTTGAATAGAGAGAGAGAGAGAGAGTAACCTGCAGTATAACCAGGGCGTTCTCCATAGACAGGTCATCTGAGGGTAGGCCTTCACTTTTCCAGATCAGCTGCTCACTCTCAGAGCACAGGAAGTGCCGCAGGTCAAACTCTGAACACACACACAGTCACACACACACACAGTCACACACACAGTCACACACACAGTCACACACAGTCAGAGAAAGAGAGGAGAGAGACAACGGTTGAGTGTGTGTGACTGTGAGTGTGTGACTGTGAGTGTGTGACTGTGAGTGTGTGACTATGTGTCTTACTCTGTAGTCCAGAAGCCTTCATCCATGTCTCCAGGCTGTTTCGTCTCCTGTCCTCTGGAGCAGCAGACAGGTATGTGATGAAGGCTGCTGCCAGCATCGCTCTCTTAGGCAATGTATCCAACTCCTCAGTGATCTCATCCACCTGACACACACAGACACACACACTACACTCAGCTGCAGGCCATTTAAGGTGAGCTGACTTAGTTTGTATTACGTAAAGAGCAGCTCAGGTAGAACTGCCGAAGAAACACAGTGAGAACAGACCCAGCCCAGGACTCAGTGCCAGAACATCTGTTCTGTGTTGAGACTAAACGAGCCCCAGAACATTTGATGAGCAATAGGAACAGAGCGCTGCAACCAGGGTTCATACACTGACTGTGGGAGTGTGGAGAGGTGAGTGTGTGTAAGTACGTGAGTAGCAGGTAAAGCAGTCACTGGTGAGGGCTCCAAGTGGGACAGTGTGTGTGTGTGTGTGTGTGTGTGTGTGTGTGTGTGTGTGTGTGTGTGTGTGTGTGTGTGTGTGTGTGTGTGTGTGTGTGTGTGTGTCTCTCTCTCTGAGGGAGACAGTGGGAGATTGAGTGCTTTAATTAAGGAGCGGACAGATGCTGGAGAGAGAGGAGTAAAAACAGCCAGGAGGGACCGAGACAGCAGGATAAATCCCCGCTCTTCACAAACACCTGGGCATTCCAGCGTGTGTGTTCTCCGTCCAGTTGGTGTATGAGTTGCTCTGCTGCCTGGATGGTCTCCTGGGCCTTACTGACCTCAGCCTCCAGCTTAGCTGCCTCTGTAGTACGAGACTGGAACCTAATGAGAGAGATGGATGGAGGGATAGAGAGGGGAGGGAGAGAGAGCGAGAGAGACAGAGAGGGGAATAAGGGCCAGATGAGTATTCCTGTAACTTGTCTCTACAACGGAGCAGAGTTAATCAGTGAGACAGTAGAAGAGATTGAGGCTGTCAAGGGATGGAAAAAATAGACTTACTTTTCTTTCAGCTCGTTGACTTTCTGCCCCACAGAGTTGAGCTGTTCCTCCAGTTTAGTCTTCCGACTCTCTGTCTTTCTCAAGTTCCTACACACACACACACACACACACACACACACACACACACACACACACACACACACACACACACACACACACACACACACACACACACACACACACACACACACACACACATCAAATGATGCTTGAGGATTAGGCGCGTGTGCATGCGTAAGTGTATATACTCACTCCAGTAGTCCAGCCTGTTCTCTCTCCAGGGGCTCTATCCTCTCCAGGACGTGTGAGTACTGTACATTGGCCTTCAGCCAGGCTGCCAGTGGAGCAGCCGCAGCACTTGCACGCTTAGCATTCTGACAACAACAAGAACACAACCTGGAGTAAGAGCAAGGAGGCTTATATGAGGAGGCTCAAATGATCTCTTCAGCTTGACCGCTATTAGCTAACCGCTTCTATAAAGGTACATAGGTGTCTGCCTGTAGCTGTAGCGCAAGGTTAATAGTAGTTAACCATCACATCATATACATCAGTGTTAGTTGTTCTCCCCTAAGGGGGAAGGTAGAAGTTTGCCCTAACCACTGAAACAGGGTCAAAACAAGTTCCCACCCTAATGGTTAAGAGTAGGATAATCTGATCCTAGATCTGTGATCAGGTACAACTTCCACCTTGAGTTGTAGCACTAGGCTAACTGGCAAGGCTAACTAGTTCACCTTGGGGTCGAAGGAGGCCTTGTTTCTGGTCAGTAGCTCCTCCACACTCTGACGGATCTCGTGACTGATGTTCCTCGCCTCAAATGTGGCTATGTCCTCTCTCACCCCCCTCTTAGCCAGGAAACTACAGAGAGAGACAGAGACGGAGAGGGAGACGGAGAGGGAGACAGAGAGGGAGACAGAGAGGGAGACAGAGAGGGAGACAGAGAGGGAGACAGAGAGGGAGACAGAGAGGGAGACAGAGAGGGAGACAGAGAGGGAGACAGAGAGGGAGACAGAGAGGGAGAGAGACAGAAAGAGATAGTGAGAAGAGAGAGACATAGAGGGAGACAGAGAGAGAGACAGAAAGAGAGAGAGAGAGACAGAAAGAGATAGAGATAGTGAGAAGAGAGAGACAGAGAGGGAGACAGAGAGGGAGACAGAGAGAAAGACAGAGAGAGAGACAGAGAGAGAGACAGAGAGAGAGACAGACAGAAAGAGAGAGAGAGACAGAAAGAGATAGAGATAGAGAGAAGAGAGAGACATAGAGGAGACAGAGAGAAGATAGACAGAGATAAGAGATAAGAGAGACAGAGAGAGAGACAGAGGGAGAGAGAGACAGACAGAAAGAGAGAGAGAGACAGAAAGAGATAGAGATAGAGAGAAGAGAGAGACATAGAGGAGACAGAGAGAAGATAGACAGAGATAAGAGATAAGAGAGACAGAGAGAGAGACAGAGGGAGAGAGAGACAGACAGAAAGAGAGAGAGAGACAGAAAGAGATAGTGAGAAGAGAGAGACAGAGAGAAGAGAGACAGAGAGAAGATAGAGACAGAGACTTACATATCTGATAATGAGGCAGCTAATGTTAATTCAAGCCTGAAGTTATTGAAGTAAAACTTCTAACTCTAATTAAGAGCTAACAGTGACAAATCACCCGGTTTATTACTCATATACATCCTAACACACTCTGTATCACACACACACACACACTTCCTAACACTGCTCAGAGCGGCTGCACTCACTCAATTAACACAATCATCAACGGCAGATTAGGTTTTCTCAGACACTTCCTCTAGAATGGCTTGCAGACTAATGAGTGTTACTAATGACTACAACAAGCCATTTAACAGAATACACTATGGATGGACACATACACACACTGACAGAATACACTATGGATGGACACATACACACACTGACAGAATACACTATGGATGGACACACACACACTGACAGAATACACTATGGATGGACATATACACACACTGACAGAATACACTATGGATGGACATATACACACACTGACAGAATACACTATGGATGGACACACACACACTGACAGAATACACTATGGATGGACACACACTGACAGAATACACTATGGATGGACACATACACACACTGACAGAATACACTATGGATGGACACACACACACACTGACAGAATACACAATGGATGGACACACACACACACACACACACTGACAGAATACACTATGGATGGACACACACACACACACTGACAGAATACACTATGGATGGACACACACACACACACTGACAGAATACACTATGGATGGACACATACACACACTGACAGAATACACTATGGATGGACACACACACACTGACAGAATACACTATGGATGGACACACACACACACATACACTGACAGAATACACTATGGATGGACACAGACGTAGCAGTCAGACATAGCAGTCAGAAGTCCTTTGTCCTCGTCGTGTCCCATGTAAATATATATTTTTCTTCGCATATCTTTTTATATATATATATATATATCTTCTAAAAACTCAACTTCAAAACACTCTCCTGCAACCCGCCTCATCAAATGTGGTGCGAATCTGTTTGTTTCTTTTAAAAGTATTATTCACCTCAAATCTGAAATCCACAACAGAAGCTAGCCAGAAGTTAGCCAGTTCACTAGCTAACGTTAGTATTCAGCTAACCACGGCTAGCGGTCATCAGCTATCCTTTAGCTCGGAAAGCTATCCCAGTTTTGTACAACGCGACTCAGACCAGAGCATACGGAACCTATTTTCTCTCCATATCCCCTGATTCCTAGCGCAAGCTCTGGACATTTACACCTGGATCTTGCAGCTAGCTAGCTGCTATCCGAGTGACTATTGGCTAACGTCGGTCCCAGAGCAAACACCAATTATTCCGGAGCTAGCCAGCTGAATAGTTCCATCAGCCAGTCCTGGGCTACAATCACCTATCCGGACCCGTTTTACTGCCGCTGCGGAGCCCCACCGGGCCTTCACGACTGGACTACCAACGTTATCTGCCCGAGGAAGTTATTCAACTGGCCCCTCCGTCGCAACGTAACCTGAACGCCCATTAGCTGTCTTGAGCATATCGGCTGTTAGCTGAATAGGTCTATCAGACAATTTTCCTGGGCCACTATAACGATTTTGCCAATTGGATTGGTCCCTTCTACCACACGGAACCCCACTAATCTACCGACGAAAACGCACGAGGTGGCTAAAAACAGACCTCCGTCTTCTGCTAGCTTGCAACCCATGACCCGGCTAGCTGTCTGAATCGCCGTGACCCCAACCAACCTCACTACTCACTGGACCCTTATGATCACTAGGATAAGCATGCCTCTCCTAAATGTCAATATGCCTTGTCCATTGCTGTTCTGGTTAATGTTTATTGGCTTATTTCACTGTATAGCCTCTAGCCCTGCTCATTATACCTTATCCAACCTTTCAGTTCCACCACCCACACATGCTATGACATCTTCTGGTTTCAATGATGTTTCTAGAGATAATATCTCTCTCATCATCACTCAATGCCTAGGTTTACCTCAACTGTATTCACATCCTACCATACCTTTGTCTGTACATTATACCTTGAATCTATTTTATCGCCCCCAGAAACCTGCTCCTTTTACTCTCTGTTCCGGACGTCCTAGACGACCAATTCTCATAGCTTTTAGCCGTACCCTTATCCTACTCCACCTCTGTTCCTCTGGCGATGTAGAGGTTAATCCAGGCCCTGCAGTGACTAGCTCCACTCCTATTCCCCAGGCGCTCTCTTTTGTTGACTTCTGTAACCGTAAAAGCCTTGGTTTCAAGGCTTTTTACACATTAGAAGCCTCCTCCCTAAGTTTGTTTTATTCACTGCTTTAGCACACTCTGCCAACCCGGATGTCCGAGCCGTGTCTGAATCCTGGCTTAGGAAGACCACCAAAAACTCTGAAATCTCCATCCCCATCTGCAACATTTTCCAACAAGATAGAACGGCCAAAGGGGGCGGTGTTGCAATCTATTGCAGAGATAACCTGCAGAGTTCTGTCTTACTATCCAGGTCTGTACCCAAACAATTTGAACTTCTACTTTTAAAAATCCACCTCTCTAAAAACAAGTCTCTCATCGTTGCCGCTTGCTATAGACCACCCTCTGCCCCCAGCTGTGCTCTGGACACCATATGTGAACTGATTGCCCCCCATCTATCTTCAGAGATCGTGCTGCTTGGTGACCTAAACTGGGACATGCTTAACACCACGGCCATCCTACAATCTAAGCTTGTTGCCCTCAATCTCACACAAATTATCAATGAACCTACCAGGTACAACCCCAAAGCCGTAAACACGGGCACCCTCATAGATATCATCCTAACCAACTTGCCCTCTAAATACACCTCTGCTGTTTTCAAACAAGATCTCAGCGATCACTGCCTCATTGCCTGTATCCGTAATAGGTCAGCGGTCAAACGACCTCCACTCATCACTGTCAAATGCTCCCTAAAACATTTCAGCGAGCAGGCCTTTCTAATCAACCTGGCCCGGGTATCATGGAAGGATATTGACCTCATCCCGTCAGTAGAGGATGCCTGGTTATTCTTTAAAAATGCCTTCCTCACCATCTTAAATAAGCATGCCCCATTCAAGACATTTAGAACCAGGAACAGATATAGCCCTTGGTTCTCTCCAGACCTGATTGCCCTTAACCAGCACAAAAACATCCTGTGGCGTTCTGCATTAGCATCGAACAGCCCCCGTGATATGCAACTTTTCAGGGAAGTTAGAAACCAATATACACAGGCAGTTAGAAAAGCCAAGGCCAGCTTTTTCAAGCAGAAATTTGCTTCCTGCAACACAAACTCAAAAAAGTTCTGGGACACTGTAAAGTCCATGGAGAATAAGAGCACCTCCTCCCAGCTGCCCACTGTACTGAGGATAGGAAACTCTGTCATCACCGATAAATCCCATATAATTGAGAATTTCAATAAGCATTTTTCTATGGCTGGCCATGCTTTCCACCTGGCTACCCCTACCCCGGTCAACAGCACTGCACCCCTCACAGCAACTCGCCCAAGCCTTCCCCATTTCTCCTTCTCCCAAATCCAGTAAGCTGATGTTCTGAAAGAGCTGCAAAATCTGGACCCCTACAAATCAGCCGGGCTAGACAATCTGGACCCTTTCTTTCTAAAATTATCTGCCGAAATTGTTGCAACCCCTATTACTAGCCTGTTCAACCTCTCGTTCGTGACGTCTGAGATTCCCAAACATTGGAAAGCAGCTGCGGTCATCCCCCTCTTCAAAGGGGGAGACACTCTTGACCCAAACTGCGACAGACCTATATCTATCCTACCCTACCCTGCCTTTCTAATGTCTTCGAAAGCCAAGTTAACAAACAGATTACCGACCATTTCAAATCCCACCGTACCTTCTCCACTATGCAATCTGCTTTCAGAGCTGGTCATGGGTGCACCTCAGCCAAGCTCAAGGTCCAAAATGACATCTTAACCGCCATCGATAAGAAACAATACTGTGCAGACGTATTCATTGACCTGGCCAAGGCTTTCGACTCTGTCAATCACCACATCCTCATCAGCAGACTCAACAGCCTCGATTTCTGAAATGATTGCCTTGCCTGGTTCACCAACTACTTTTCCGATAGAGTTCAGTGTGTCAAATCGGAGGGCCTGTTGTCTGGGTCTCTGGCAGTCTCTACGGGGGTGCCACAGGGTTCAATTCTTGGGCCAACTCTTTTCTCTGTATACATCAATAATGTCGTTCTTGCTGCTGGTGAGTCTCTGATCCACCTCTACGCAGACGACACCATTCTGTATACTTCTGGCCCTTCTTTGGACACTGTGTTAACTACCCTCCAGACGAGCTTCAATGCCATACAACTCTCCTTCCGTAGCCTCCAACTGCTCCTAAATACAAGTAAAACTAAATGCATACTCTTCAAACGATCGCTGCCTACACCTGCCCGCCCGCCAGCATCACTACTCTGGACGGTTCTGACTTAGAATATGTGGACAACTACAAATACCTAGGTGTCTTGTTAGACTGTAAACTCTCCTTCCAGACTCACATCAAACATCTCCAATCCAAAGTTAAATCTAGAATTGGCTTCCTATTTCGCAACAAAGCATCCTTCACTCATGCTGCCAAACATGCCCTCGTAAAACCGACCATCCTACCGATCCTCGACTTCGACGATGTCATTTACAAAATAGCCCCCAACACCCTACTCAACAAATTGGATGCAGTCTATCACAGTGCCATCCGTTTTGTCACCAAAGCCCCATATACTACCCACCGCTGCGATCTGTACGCTCTCGTTGGCTGGCCCTCGCTTCATACTCGTCGCCAAACCCACTGGTTCCAGGTCATCTACAAGACCCTGCTAGGTAAAGTCCCGCCTTATCTCAGCTCGCTGGTCACCATAGCAACACCCACCCATAGCACGCTCTCCAGCAGGTGTATTTCACTGGTCACCCCCAGGGCCAATTCCTCCTTTGGCCGCCTCTCCTTCCAGTTCTCTGCTGCCAATGACTGGAACGAACTACAAAAATCTCTGAAACTGGAAACACTTATCTCCCTCACCAGCTTTAAGCACCAGCTGTCAGAGCAGCTCACAGATTACTGCACCTGTACATAGCCCAAACAATTACCTCATCCCCTACTGTATTTATTTATTTTGCTCCCTTGCACCCCAGTATTTCTACTTTGCACATTCACCTACTGCAAATCTACCATTCCAGTGTTTTGAATTGCTATATTGTATTTACTTTGCCACCGTGGCCTTTTTATTGCCTTTACCTCCCTTATCTCACCTCATTTGCTCACATTGTATATAGACTTGTTTTTGTAATGTATTATTGACTGTATGTTTGTTTTATTCCATGTGTAACTAATTCTGTGTTATATGTGTCAAACTGCTTTGCTTTATCTTGGCCAAGTCGCAGTTGTAAATGAGAACTTGTTCTCAACTGGCCCACCTGGTTAAATACACACACACAGACAGAATACACTATGGAAGGACACACACACTGACAGAATACACTATGGATGGACACACACTCACACACTGACAGAATACACTATGGATGGACACACACACTGACAGAATACACTATGGATGGACACACACTGACAGAATACACTATGGATGGACACACACTGACAGAATACACTATGAATGGACACACACACACACACTGACAGAATACACTATGGATGGACACACACACACACTGACAGAATACACTATGGATGGACACACACTGACAGAATACTCTATGGATGGACACACACACACTCACACACACACACACACACACACACACACACACACACACACACACACACACACACACACACACACACACACACACACAATACACTATGGATGGACACACACACACACTGACAGAATACACTATGGATGGACACATTCACACACTGACAGAATACACTATGGATGGACACATTCACACACTGACAGAATACACTATGGATGGACACACACACACACACACTGACAGAATACACTATGGATGGACACACACTGACAGAATACACTATGGATGGACACATACACACACTGGCAGAATACACTATGGATGGACACACACACACACACACACTGACAGAATACACTATGGATGGACACACACACACACACACTGACAGAATACACTATGGATGGACACACACACACTGACAGAATACACTATGGATGGACACACACACACACACACTGACAGAATACACTATGGATGGACACACACACACTGACAGAATACACTATGGATGGACACACACACACACACACACACACACACACACACACACTGACAGAATACACTATGGATGGACACACACACACACACACACTGACAGAATACACTACGGACACACACTGACGGCTGTCTGGTCGTACTAAAATGTTGACACAGAAGTGAAAAATAATTCCTGTCCCGTCGTGTCAATTTTGTTCCTGTACTGTCCTGATCCCGCAACAGTTGTATAACCCCGGAACGTCCTTGTCCCTTCCAGATAACAATCAATCCCATCCTGTCCTGTGCTGTGCTGTGCTCATTTTTACGCACAGAAATACAGTACCAGTCAAAAGTTTGGACTCACCTACTCATTCAAGGGTTTTTATTTTTTACTATTTTCGACATTGTAGAATAATGGTGAAGACATCAAAACTATGAAATAACACATATGGAATCATGCAGTAACCAAAAATGTGTTAAACAAACCCAAATATATTTTATATTTGAGATTCTTCAAATAGCAACCCTTTGCCTTGATGACAGCTTTGCACACTCTTGGCATTCTCTCAACCAGCTTCATGAAGTAGTCACTTGGAATGCATTTCAATTAACAGGTGTGCCTTGTTCAAAGTTAATTAGTGGAATTTCTTTCCTTCTTAAAGCATTTGAGCCAATCAGTTGTTTGAGCCAATCAGAAGATAGCCCTATTTGGTAAAAGACCAAGTCCATATTATGGCAAGAACAGCCCAAATAAGCAAAGACAAACAAGAGTCCATCATTACTTTAAGACATGAAGGTCAGTCAATCCGGAACATTTCAAGAACTTTCAAAGTTTCTTCAAGTGCAGTAGCAAAAACCATCAAGCACTATGATGAAACTGGCTCTCATGAGGACCGCCACAGGAAAGGAAGACCCAGAGTAACCTCTGCTGCAGAGGATAAGTTCATTAAAAACTTACCAGCCTCTGAAATTTCTGCCAAATAAATGCTTTACAGAGTTCAAGTAACAGACACATCAACATCAACTGTTCAGAGGACACTGTGTGAATCAGGCCTTTACGGTCAAATTACTGCAAAGAAATCCCTACTAAAGGACACCAATAAGAAGAAAAGACTTGCTTGGCCCAAGAAACATGAGCAATGGACATGAGACCAGTGGAAATTTGTCCTGATGAGTCCAGATTTCAGAGTTTTGATTCCAACCGGCGTGTCTTTGTGAGACGCAGAGTAGGTTAAATCTAGACTTGGTTTCCTCTATCGTAATCGCTCCTCTTTCACCCCAGCTGCAAAACTAACCCTGATTCAGATGACCATCCTACCCATGCTAGATTACAGAGACATAATTTATAGATCGGCAGGTAAGGGTACTCTCGAGCGGCTAGATGTTCTTTACCATTCTGCCATCAGATTTACCACCAACGCTCCTTATAGGACACATCACTGCACTCTATACTCTTCTGTAAACTGGTATTCTCTGTAAACCCGTCGCAAGACCCACTGGTTGATGCTTATTTATAAACCCTCTTAGGCCTCACTCCCCCCTATCTGAGATATCTACTGCAGCCCTCATCCTCCACATACAACACCCGTTCACTCCCCCCTATCTGAGATATCTACTGCAGCCCTCATCCTTCACATCTGCCAGTCACATTCTGTTAAAGGTCCCCAAAGAAAACACATCCCTGGGTCGCTCATCTTTTCAGTTCGCTGCAGCTAGCCATTGGAACGAGCTGCAACAAACACTCAAACTGGACAGTTTTATCTCAATCTCTTCATTCAGAGACTCAATCATGGACACTCTTACTGACAGATGAGGCTGCTTCGTGTGATGTATTGTCGTCTCTACCTTCTTGCCCTTTGTGCTGTTGTCTGTGCCCAATAGTGTTTGAATACATGTTTTGTGCTGCTACCATGTTGTCATGCTACCATGCTGTCATGTGTTGCTGCCTTGCTATGTTGTTGTCTTCAGTCTCTCTTCATGCAGTGTTTTCTCTCTTGTCGTGATGTGTGTTTTGTCCTATATTTACACTTCCGTTCAAAAATTTGGGGTCACTTAGAAATGTCCTTGTTTTTGAAAGAAAAGCACATTTTTTTGTACATTAAAATAACATCAAATTGATCAGATATGCGGTGTAGACATTGTTAATGTTGTAAATGACTATTGTAGCTGGCAACGACAGATTTTTTATGGAATATCTACATAGGCGTACAGAGGCCCATTATCAGCAACCATCACTCCTGTGTTCCAATGGCACGTTGTGTTAGCTAATCCAAGTTGAGAATTTTAAAAGGTTAATTGATCCTTAGAAAATCCTTTTGCAATTATGTTAGCACAGCTGAAAACTGTTGTCCTGATTAAAAAAATAATACAACTGGCCTTCTTTAGACTAATTGAATATCTGGAGCATCAGCATTTGTGGGTTCGATTACAGGCTCAAAATGGCCAGAAACAAAGAACTGTCTTCTGAAACTCATCTGTCTGTTCTTGTTCTGAGAAATGAAGGCTATTCCATGCGAGAAATTCAAAAGAAACTGAAGATCTTGAACAACGCTGTGTACTACTCCCTTCACAGAACAGCACAAACTGTCTCTAACCAGAATACAAAGAGGAGTGGGAGGCCCCGGTGCACAACTGAGCAAGAGGACAAGTACATTAGTGTCTAGTTTGAGAAACAGACGCCTCACAAGTCCTCAACTTGCAGCTTCATTAAATAGTACCCGTATAACACCAGTCTCAATGTCAACAGTGAAGAGGCGACTCTGGGATGCTGGCTTTCTAGGCAGAGCTGCAAAGAAAAAGCCATATCTCAGACTGGCCAATAAAAATAAAAGATTAAGATGGGTAAAAGAACACAGACACTGGACAGAGGAAGATTAGAAAAAAGTGTTACGGACAGACGAATCTAAGTTTGAGGTGTTTGGATCACAAAGAACATTTGTGAGATGCAGAAAAAATGAAAAGATGCAGGAGGAGTGCTTGACGCCATCTGTCAAGCATGGTGGAGGCAATGTGATGGTCTGGGGGTGCTTTGGTGGCGGTAAAGTGGGAGCTTTGTACAGGGTAAAAGGGATCTTGATGGAGGAAGGCTATCACTCCATTTTGCAATGCCATACCCTGTGGACGGCACTTAATTGGAGCCAATTTCCTCGTACAACAGCACAATGACCCAAAGCACAGCTCCAAACTATGCAAAAACTATTTAGGGAAGAAGCAGTCAGCTGGTATTCTGTCTATAATGGAGTGGCCAGCACAGTCACCGGATCTCAACCCTATTGAGCTGTTGTGGGAGCAGCTTGACCGTATGGTATGTAATAAGTGCCCATCAGGCAATCCAACTTGTGGGAGGTGCTTCAGGAAGCATGGGGTGAAATCTCTTCAGATTACCTCAACAAATTGACAAATAGAATGCCAAAGGTCTGCAAGGCTGTAATTGCTGAAAATGGAGGATTCTTTGACGAAAGTAAAGTTTGAAGGACGCAATGATTATTTCAATTAAAAATCATTATTTCTAACCTTGTCAACATCTTGACTATATTTCCTATTCATTTTGCAACTAATTTCATGTTTGTTTTCCATGAAAACATGGACATTTCGAAGTGACCCCAAACTTTTGAACGGTAAGTGTATATATTATTTTAGTGGTGTATTATTGTTTCATTCACACCTACACTGTTGGCACTTTAATCTAAAATAATAATAATTATAATGCTTGATATAGTTTTGTCATTATGGCTAATAATGATATATACAGGTGTATTATAATATATCCCAACACATATGATAATATACTGTTATATCTTAAAGCGGCAGATACTTGCCTCTTTAGTGTCCTAAGTTTTCATAACTGTAACCTTAATTGCCTACCGTCTGTAAGCTGTTAGTGTCTTAACGAACGTTCCACAGGTGCATGTTCATTAATTGTTCATGGTTCATTGAACAAGCATGGAAACAGTGTATAAACCCTTTACAATGAAGATCTGTGAAGTTATTTGGATTTTTACAAATTTTCTTTGAAAGACAAGGTCCTGAAAAAGGGACATTTATTTTTTTGCAAGGCTGTAGTTGCTGCAAATGGAGGATTCTTTGACGAAAGAAAAGTTGAAGGACACGATTATTATTTCAATTAAAAATCATTATTTATAACCTTGTCATCGTCTTGACTATATTTCCTATTCATTTAGAAACTCATTTCATTATGTTTTCATGGAAAACAAGGACTTTTCTAAGTGAACCCAAACTTTTGAATGGTAGTGTATAATATATACAGTGAGGGAAAAAAGTATTTGATCGCCTGCTGATTTTGTACATTTGCCCACTGACAAAGAAATGACCAGTCTATAATTTTAATGGTAGGTTTATTTGAACAGTGAGAGACAGAAAAACAACAAAAAAATCCAGAAAAACGCATGTCAATAATGTTATAAAATGATTTGCATTTTAATGAGGGAAATAAGTATTTGTTTGTTAAGGAATTATTGAAAATTATTTCAGTAATGCAATATGCTACTGTGATATTTGGTTGTCTTACCTATTTTCGTTAAATGCACTGACTGTAGACCTAAGTATCTCTAGATGAGAGTGTATTCAAAATTACCTACAGTTGAAGTTGGAAGTTTACATACACCTTAGCCAAATACATTTAAACTCAGTTTTTCACAATTTATTACATTTAATCCTAGTAAAAATTCTCTGTCTTAGGTCAGTTAGGATCAGCACTTTATTTTAACTTGTTAGGATAGGAGGCAGTATTTTCACGGCCGGATAAAAAACATACCCGATTTAATCTGGTTATTACTCCTGCCCAGAAACTAGAATATGCATATAATTATTAGCTTTGGATAGAAAACACTCCAAAGTTTCTAAAACTGTTTGAATGGTGTCTGTGAGAATAACAGAACTCAAATGGCAGGCCAAAACCTGAGAAGATTCTGTACAGGAAGTACCCTATCTGACCATTTCTTGGCCTTCTTTGTCATCTCTATCCAAAACAAAGGATCTCTGCTATAACGTGACATTTTCTAAGGCTCCCATAGGCTCTCAGAAGGCGCCAGAACGTTGAATGATGACTTTGCAGCACATGGCTGAAAAACAGTAGCGCATTTGGTAAGTGGTCGATCTGAGAACAATGAGACGGGCGTGCGCAATGCACGTGAAGAGTCCATTTTAGATTTTGAGTCTTTGAACTGAAAGGACGTCTCCCGGTCGGAATATTATCGCTTTTTTTACCAGAAAAAATGCATAAAAATAGATTTTAAACAGCGTTTGACATGCTTCGAAGTACGGTAATAGAATATTTTGACATTTTTTGTCACGATACGCGTCCGCGCGTCACCCTTCGTTACCCTTCGGATAGTGTCTTGAACGCACGAACAAAACACCGCTATTTGGATATAACTGTGGATTATTTGGAACCAAACCAACATTTGTTATTGAAGTAGAAGTCCTGGGAGTGCATTCTGACGAAGAACAGCAAAGGTAATCCAATTTTTCTTATAGTAAATCTGAGTTTGGTGAGTACCAAACTTGGTGAGTGTCAAAATAGCTAGCCTGTGATGACGAGCTATCTACTCAGAATATTGCAAAATGTGCTTTCACCTCAAAGCTATTTTAAAATCGGACACCGCGATTGCATAAAGGAGTTCTGTATCTATAATTCTTAAAATAATTGTTATGTTTTTTGTGAACGTTTATCGTGAGTAATTTAGTAAATTCACCGGAAGTGTTCGGTGGGAATGCTAGTTCTGAACGTCACATGCTAATGTAAAAAGCTGTTTTTTTATATAAATATGAACTTGATTGAACAAAACATGCATGTATTGTATAACATAATGTCCTAGGAGTGTCATCTGATGAAGATCATCAAAGGTTAGTGCTGCATTTCGCTGTGGTTTTGGTTTTTGTGACATTATATGCTACCTTGAAAAATGGGTGTCTGATTATTTCTGGCTGGGTACTCTCCTGACATAATCTAATGTTTTGCTTTCGTTGTAAAACCTTTTTGAAATCGGACAGTGTGGTTAGATAAAGGAGAGTCTTGTCTTTAAAATGCTGTAAAATAGTCATATGTTTGAAAAATGGAAGTTTTCGGATTTTCGAGGAGTTTGTATTATCATTGGATATTGGAGTGGTGTTCCGCTAGCGGAACGTCTAGATGTAAGAGTTAAGAATGTGAAATGTCAGAATAATAGTAGAGAGAATGATTTATTTCAGCTTTTATTTCTTTCATCACATTCCCAGTGGGTCAGAAGTTTACATACACTCAATTAGTATTTGGTAGCGTTGCCTTTAAATTGTTTAACTTGGGTCAAACATTTCAGGTAGCCTTCCACAAGCTTCCCACAATAAGTTGGGTGAATTTTGGACCATTCCTCCTGACAGACCTGGTGCAACTGAGTAAGGTTTGTAGGCCTTCTTGCACGCACACGCTTTTTCAGTTGTGCCCACACATTTTCTATAGGATTAAGGTCAGGGCTTTGTGATGGCCTCTCCAATACCTTTACTTTGTTGTCCTTAAGCCATTTTGCCACAACTTTGGAAGTATGCTTGGGGGTCATTGTCCATTTGGAAGACCCATTTGAGACCAAGCTTTAACGTCCTGACTGATGTCTTGAGATGTTTCTTCAATATATCCACATAATGTTTCTTCCTCATGATGCCATCTATTTTGTGAAGAGCACCAGTCCCTCCTGCAGCAAAGCACCCCCACAGCATGATGCTGCCACCCCCGTGCTTCACGGTTGGGATGGTGTTCTTCGGCTTGCAAGCCTCCCCCTTTTTCCTTCAAACATAATGATGGTCATTATGGCCAAACAGTTCTATTTTTGTTTCATCAGACCAGAGGACATTTCTCCAAAAAGTACGATCTTTGTCCCCATGTGCAGTTGCAAACTGTAGTCTGGCTTTTTTATTGCAGTTTTGGAGCATTGACTTCTTCCTTGCTGAGCGGCCTTTCAGGTTATGTTGATATAGGACTCGTTTTACCGTGGATATAGATACTTTTGTACCTGTTTCCTCCAGCATCTTCACACAGTCCTTTGCTGTTGTTCTGGGATTGATTTGCACTTTTTGCACCAAAGTACGTTCATCTCTAGGAGACAGAACACATCTCCTTCATGAGCGGTATGACGGCTGCGTGGTCCCATGGTGTTTATACTTGCGTACTATTGTTTGTACAGAAGAACGTGGTACTTTCAGGCAATTTGAAATTGCTCCCAAGGATGAACCAGACTTGTGGAGGTCTACAATTTTTTTCTGAGGTCTTGGCTGATTTCTTTTGATTTTCCCATGATGTTAAGCAAAGAGGCGCTGAGTTTGAAGGTAGGCCTTGAAATACATCCACAAGTACACCTCCAATTGACCCGAATGATGTCAATTAGCCTATCAGAAGCTTCTAAAGCCATGACATCATTTTCTGGAATTTTCCAAGCTGCTTAAATGCACAGTCAACTTAGTGTATGTAAACTTCTGACCCACTGGAATTGTGATACAGTGAATTATAAGTGAAATAATCTGTCTGTAAACAATTGTTGGAAAAATGACTTGTGTCATGCACGAAGTAGATGTCCTAACCGACTTGCCAAAACTATAGTTTGTTAACAAGAAATGTGTGGAGTGGTTGAATAACGAGATGTAATGATTCCAACCTAAATGTAGGTAAACTTCTGACTTCAACTGTATATGTAGATTGATTAAAGCTGGAGGATGAGGACAGATAGTACAGGCATAAAACTACAGCCGAGCACTGCCACATAGGAACATTTACAACATCAAAATAAAGAAAACCTGAGCGGCAGTACTGCATAAGTCATCCTATCTTTATTTCACTCTTCACCTGAGATGGCATGGGTTTAGTTAAATATGCAAACTATTGGGCTTGACGGTAAAGTTGTTGGGAGTAGAGCAGCTTTGTCGCAGGCCATTTGTCCCACATTTCCTATGATAGCCTATTTGATTAAACCGCAGCATTTTTTAACAAGCTGTGTACTGGATTCCTTCATTGTCAAAGACAACTCCATCAAATGTAGCAAAAACATCATTCTTTCCTTGGCTCTAATGTTAATGTTAGTTATGGGTCCTTGGCTGCAACAAGATGTTGGAATTCCTCTACTGAAGGCTTCATCATTGAGCCTACTATCGTAGGTTGGTATGTGAGGTAGCTATTGACTGGCTACAAGTGGAGTGAGGCGTAAGAATGAGCCGACAGAAGGGTGAGTGGGGAAATTACGATTATTTTGGTAATTTTTTTATTAAGTAAACTATATTAGGCCAAGCCTACATAGATTTTTTTTTATGTAATGTTCCACACAACATATTTCCGCCCCAAAAATTCAGTTTATAACTATTCCTGTACTACCCGTTCCTGTGGACTGTTTAGCCAGTCACATCATGTCCCGGACTTGACTCTAGAGCTTCCTGTCAGAATCCCGCGGGATACCTGTGTCAACCTCTAGGCCCTACATCACCCTCTATCTCTCTCTGTATCATTCTTCTAGTTATGTCTCCCTAAATCTCTCTTTCCCTAAATATCTAGTTCTCTCTCCCTCTCCTTCTCTCCCCTCCCTACCTCCTTTCCTCCCTCCGCATCTCTCACCTCTTCATGCTGACCCAGGAGGTGTCGAATATGCCCATGAGTCGCAGCACCCCCTCTAGGATGTCTCTGATAACGTCAGGAGGCATCCTCAGGGAGCGGATCTCTGATAGAGACTCTGGTTTGATGTTCCCCACAGCTCGCTTAGCCTCATCCACCAGGGGCTAGAGACAAACACACACACATGTATTGTAAGGATATTCTGGTTATTTTCACCTGCACTTCTCTCAGCTCGTCGTCCAGAGGTACAACAACAGGTACAATAGGTAAAACAATAGAGGCAAAACAACAGGTACTACAACAACAGAGGTAAAACAACAGGTACAATAGGTAAAACAATAGAGGAAAAACAACAGGTACAACAACAGATAAAACAGCACAGAGGTAAAACAACAGGTACAACAACAGGTACAACAACACAGAGGTAAAACAACAGATAAAACAGCAGAGGTACAACAGGTACAACAACAGGTAAAACAACAGAGGTACAACAGGTACAACAACAGGTACAACAACAGGTAAAACAACAGATAAAACAGCAGAGGTACAACAGGTACAACAACAGGTAAAACAACAGATAAAACAGCAGAGGTACAACAGGTAAAACAACAGGTACAACAACAGGTAAAACAGCAGAGGTACAACAGGTACAACAACAGGTACAACAACAGGTAAAACAACAGAGGTACAACAGGTACAACAACAGGTACAACAACAGATAAAACAGCAGAGGTACAACAGGTACAACAACAGATAAAACAGCAGAGGTACAACAGGTACAACAACAGATAAAACAGCAGAGGTACAACAGGTACAACAACAGATAAAACAGCAGAGGTACAACAGGTACAACAACAGGTAAAACAACAGATAAAACAGCAGAGGTACAACAGGTACAACAACAGATAAAACAACAGAGGTACAACAGGTACAACAACAGGTACAACAACAGATAAAACAGCAGAGGTACAACAGGTACAACAACAGGTACAACAACAGGTAAAACAGCAGAGGTACAACAGGTAAAACAACAGGTAAAACAACAGATAAAACAGCAGAGGTACAACAGGTACAACAACAGGTAAAACAACAGAGGTACAACAGGTACAACAACAGATAAAACAGCAGAGGTACAACAGGTACAACAACAGGTACAACAACAGGTAAAACAGCAGAGGTACAACAGGTAAAACAACAGGTACAACAACAGGTAAAACAACAGAGGTACAACAGGTACAACAACAGATAAAACAGCAGAGGTACAACAGGTAAAACAACAGGTAAAACAACAGATAAAACAGCAGAGGTACAACAGGTAAAACAACAGATAAAACAACAGATAAAACAGCAGAGGTACAACAGGTACAACAACAGGTAAAACAACAGAGGTACAACAGGTACAACAACAGGTACAACAACAGGTAAAACAGCAGAGGTACAACAGGTACAACAACAGGTACAACAACAGGTAAAACAACAGAGGTACAACAGGTAGAACAACAGGTAAAACAACAGATAAAACAGCAGAGGTACAACAGGTACAACAACAGGTACAACAACAGGTAAAACAACAGGTAAAACAACAGAGGTACAACAGGTACAACAACAGATAAAACAGCAGAGGTACAACAGGTAAAACAACAGATAAAACAACAGATAAAACAGCAGAGGTACAACAGGTACAACAACAGGTAAAACAACAGAGGTACAACAGGTACAACAACAGGTAAAACAACAGATAAAACAGCAGAGGTACAACAGGTACAACAACAGGTACAACAACAGGTAAAACAGCAGAGGTACAACAGGTACAACAACAGGTACAACAACAGGTAAAACAACAGAGGTACAACAGGTACAACAACAGGTAAAACAGCAGAGGTACAACAGGTAAAACAACAGGTAAAACAACAGATAAAACAGCAGAGGTACAACAGGTACAACAACAGGTAAAACAACAGAGGTACAACAGGTAAAACAACAGGTAAAACAACAGATAAAACAGCAGAGGTACAACAGGTACAACAACAGATAAAACAGCAGAGGTACAACAGGTACAACAACAGATAAAACAGCAGAGGTACAACAGGTACAACAACAGGTACAACAACAGGTAAAACAGCAGAGGTACAACAGGTAAAACAACAGGTACAACAACAGGTAAAACAGCAGAGGTGCAGAGGTACAACAGGTACAACAACAGGTACAACAACAGGTAAAACAACAGAGGTACAACAGGTACAACAACAGATAAAACAGCAGAGGTACAACAGGTACAACAACAGGTAAAACAGCAGAGGTACAACAGGTACAACAACAGGTACAACAACAGGTAAAACAGCAGAGGTACAACAGGTAAAACAACAGGTACAACAACAGGTAAAACAGCAGAGGTGCAGAGGTACAACAGGTACAACAACAGGTACAACAACAGGTAAAACAACAGAGGTACAACAGGTACAACAACAGATAAAACAGCAGAGGTACAACAGGTACAACAACAGGTAAAACAACAGATAATAAAGAGATGTGAATGTGGGGACATGTATTGTAAGAATATTCTGGTTGTTTTCACCTGCACTTCTCTCAGCTCGTCATCTATTTTCCCCTTCCTCTCTTCACACTTAGACACCTCCTGAGCAATCTTCCCTTTGATTTTCTCCATCTCAGTCTTCTGGTCACTGGCATTCTGAAACCCAGAGCAAAGAGGGGAGGTGAGGAAGTGATGGAGTCCATTCTGGCTCAGGTGAAAGATGAGATAGAGGGAGGGAGACTGATTGGTAATGAAAAGTCATCGGAATCAAAAAAAATATCACATTTCTACCACCTCATTCTCTCCCCTCATCCTCCCTGTCTCTTCCCATCCCTCCTCCCCTCAACCTCCTAATTTAGCCCATCCCTCCAACTCCCTGCCTCCTGTCTGCAGCTACATGGGGGAGTTGTTTCTGCCCACAAGCACGCATCTGCCTCCTAATTACACTCCCCAAACTCACACCCCTCATTCACTCACAGCTCAATTACAGTACCAGTCAAAAGTTTGGATAGACCTACTCCTTCAAGTGTTTTTCTTTATTTTTACTATTTTCGACATTGTAGAACTATAGTGATGACATCAAAACTATGAAATAACACATATGGAATCATGCAGTAACCAAAAAATTGTAAACAAATCAAAATATATTTTTTATTTGAGATTCTTCAAAGTAGCCACCCTTAGCCTTGATGACAGCTTTGCACATTCTTGGCATTCTCTCAACCAGCTTCATGAGGTAGTCACATGGAATGCATTTCAAATATCAGGCGTGCCTTGTTAAAAGTTAATTTGTGGAATTTCATTCCTTCTTAATGCGTTTGAGCCAATCAGTTGTGTTGTGACAAGGCAGGGTTTCTTCAAGTGCAGTCGCAAAAACCATCAAGCGCTATGATGGAATTGGCTCTCATGAGGACCCTCACAGGAAAGGAAGACCCAGAGTTACCTCTGCTGCAGAGGATAAATTCATTAGCGTTACCAGCCTCAGAAATTGCAGCCCAAATAAATGCTTCACGGAGTTCAAGTAACAGACACATCTCAACATCAACTGTTCTGAGGAGACTGTGAATCAGGCCTTTATGGTTGAATTGCTGCAAAGAAACCACTACTAAAGGACACCAATAAGAAGAAGAGACTTGCTTGGGCCAAGAAACACGAGCAATGGACATTAGACCAGTGGAAATCTGTCCTTTGGTCTGATTTTTGGTTCCAAACGCAGTGTCTCTGTGAGACCCAGAGTAGGTGAATGGATGATCTCCGCATGTGTGGTTCCCACCATGAAGCATGGAGGAGGTGGTGTGATGGTGCTTTGCTGGTGACACTGTTAGTGATGTATTTAGAATTCAAGGCACACTTAACCAGCAAGAGTATGCAAATACGTCATAAAGGCAAAGGATGGCTACTTTGAAGAATCTCAAATATAAAATGTATTTTGATTTCTTTAACACTTTTTTGGTTACAGCATGATTCCATATGTGTTATTTCATAGATTTGATGTCTTCACTATTATTTTACAATGTAGAAAATAATAAAAAATAAAGAAAAACCCTTGAATGAGTAGGTCTGTCCAAACTTTTGACTGATACTGTATGCCCTCCCTCTCTCTCTCTTTCCCTCCATCTCTGTGACTGAGGAGAGAGATGGTGAGATATCTTCACTAATGAACAGAGCTTTCCCCAATACATCAACCCATCAGGGAGAAGAGGAAAGTGAAAGAAACAGAAAACATTAGCTATGAAGTATGAGGACACACTCACTCAAACTATGCAGTAGAGCGTAGCAGGTAGAGAGAAGGGCAAAGACACAGAGAAAGTTTGGATGAAAAGTTGGTGCAAAACCTTAGCCTGAAGGAGATGGAAGTCCCTGTGGGGACCCCTGTCCCAGTATATCACTGCCACATCACAAGCCAGCCCAGACAACACACAAACACATTACAAACACACACACACACATCTCTGGGATCTGAGGCTGGCGGGCCATGCATGGTGGGCTTATGAATAATCAGGGTGAATTATGGGTGGGAAAAATGAATAGCTGTCCGAGACAGAGAAGAGTGAGAGAGAGAGACAGAGAGAGACAGAGAAGAGTGACAGAGAGAGAGAGACAGAGAAGAGTGAGAGAGAGACAGAGAAGAGTGAGAGAGAGACAGAAGAGAGAGAGACAGAAGAGAGAGAGACAGAAGAGTGAGAGAGAGAAAAAGAAGCTGTTATTAGAATCTGCTCAGCAGTTGTCACGGAAACGACTTGGCGAATCGGACAACCAGGTCTGTCCACCGGAGGCTTAAAGAGGTGTCAAAGAGACTTGTCACGCTCCACACACACCTACGCACAAAGACTGCTCATGCTCAGAGAAACAACTATACACAAATGTACAGACACACTCCAACGCTCACCGCTGCAAAAACACGCACTCACAAACACACGCACGCACGCACGCACGCACACACACACACACACACACACACCTGCATAGAGGTGGTGATCTCCTGCAGGGCTGAGTCTGCCTCCTGCTGTTTGGTCCTCAGCAGAGTGCTCTGCTCAGCAGCCCGCCTCTTCAGCTCATCCACCAATGCCTTCGCTTCGTTCAGCTTAAACACGCCCGCCTGGGGGGGGGGGGGGGGGGGAAGCCAACCACATCAGATGTCACAATTAGGTCTCATGATATGACTATATGTTCATTCAGCAGACTGTTTCATCCTAAGCAAGATACAGTAAACACATACATCTGCATATGCACTGCTGCAGGGAGTTTGTGTGTGAGCATTACTGTAAGTGAATGCTAAGTATGTGTATATGGTGTGTATATAGTGTGTCTGTGTATAGGTGGTGTGTGTGTGTGTGTATAGTGTGTGTGGCCCTGTCCGGGGGTATCATTGGATGGGGCCACAGTGTCTCCTGACCCCTCCTGTCTCAGCCTCCAGTATTTATGCTGCAGTAGTTTATGTGTCGGGGGGCTAGGGTCAGTCTGTTACATCTGGAGTATTTCTCCTGTCTTATCCAGTGTCCTGTGTGAATTTAGGTATGCTCTCTCTAATTCTCTCTTTGTTTCTTTCTCTCTCTCGGAGGACCTGAGCCCTAGGACTATGCCTCAGGACTACCTGACATGATGACTCCTTGCTGTCCCCAGTCCACCTGGCCGTGCTGCTGCTCCAGTTTCAACTGTTCTGCCTGCGACTATGGAACCCTGACCTGTTCACCGGACGTGCTACCTGTCCTAGACCTGCTGTTTTCAACTCTCTAGAGACAGCAGGAGCGGAAGAGATACTCTGAATGATCGACTATGAAAAGCCAACTGACATTTACTCTTGAGGTGCTGACTTGTTGCACCCTCGACAACTACTGTGATTATTATTATTTGACCATGCTGGACATTTGAACATCTTGGCCATATTTTGTTATAATCTCCACCCGGCCCAGCCAGAAGAGGACTGGCCACCCCTCATAGCCTGGTTCCTCTCTAGGTTTCTTCCTAGGTTTTGGCCTTTCTAGGAAGTTTTTCCTAGCCACCGTGCTTCTACACCTGCATTGCTTGGTGTTTGGGGTTTTAGGCTGGGTTTCTGTACAGCACTTTGAGATATCAGCTGATGTAAGAAGGGCTATATAAATACATTTGATTTGATACACCACCATTCAAAAGTTTGGGGTCACTTAGAAATGTCCTTGTTTTCCATGAAAACATACATGAAATTAGTGGTAAAATGAATAGGAAATAAAGTCAAGACGTTATAAATAGGTTAAAAATAATGTTTTTTAATTGATTTCGTCAAAGAATCCTCATTTGCAGCAATTACAGCCTTGCAGACATTTGGCATTCTAGTTGTCAATTTGTTGAGGTAATCTGAAGAGATTTCATCCCATGTTCCTGAAGCACCTCCCACAAGTTGGATTGGCCTGATTGCCTTCTTACGTACCATACGGTCAAGCAGCTCCCACAACAGCTCAATAGGGTTGAGATCCGGTGACTATGGTGGCCACTCCATTATAGACAGAATACCAGCTGACTGCTTCTTCCCTAAATAGCTATTGCATAGTTTAGAGCTGTGCTTTGGGTCAATTGTGCTGTTGTACGAGGAAATTGGCTTCAATTAAGCAACGTCCACAGGGTATGGCATGGCGTTTAAAAATGGAGTGATAGCCTTCCTCCATCAAGATCCCTTTTACCCTGTACAAATCTCCCACTTTACCACCACCAAAACACCCCAGACCATCACATTGCCTCCACCATGCTTGACAGATGGCGTCAAGCACTCCTCCAGCATCTTTTCATTTTTTTCTGCATCTCACAAATGTTCTTCTTTGTGAGCCGAACACCTCAAACTTAGATTTGTCTGTCCATAACACTTTTTTCCAATCTTTCTCTGTCCAGTGTCTGTGTTCTTTTGCCCATCTTAATCTTTTCTTTATATTGGCCAGTCTGAGATATGGCTTTTTATTTGCAGCTCTGCCTAGAAAGCCAGCATCCCGGAGTCGCCTCTTCACTGTTGACATTGAGACTGGTGTTTCGCTGGTACTATTTAATGAAGCTGCCAGTTGAGGACTTGTGAGGCGTCTGTTTCTCAAACTAGACACTAATGTACTTGTCCTCTTGCTCAGTTGTGCACCGGGGCCTCCCACTCCTCTTTGTATTCTGGTTAGAGACAGTTTGCGCTCTTCTTTGAAGGGAGTAGTACACAGCATTGTGCGAGATCTTCAGTTTCTTGGCAATTTCTCGCATGGAATAGCCTTCATTTCTCAGAACAAGAATAGACTGACGAGTTTCAGAAGAAACTGTATATTGACCTTTTTCTACTGTATGTTTGTTTATTCCATGTGTAACTCTGTGTTGTTGTATGTGTTGAACTGCTTTGCTTTATCTTGACCAGGTCGCAGTTGTAAATGAGAACTTGTTCTCAACTAGCCTACCTGGTTAGATAAAGGTGAAATCCTTTTTTATTTTTAAGTTATTTGTTTCTGGCCATTTTGAACCTATAATCGAACCCACAAATGCTGATGCTCCAGATACTCAACTAGTCTAAAGAAGGAAGTTTTATTGCTTCTTTAATCCGGACAACAGTTTTCAGCTGTGCTAACATAATTGCAAAAGGGTTTTCTAATGATCAATTAGCTAATCCAAGTTTATCATTTTTAAAGGCTAACACAACGTGCCATTGAAACACAGGAATGATGGTTGCTGATAATGGGCCTCTGTACACCTATGTAGATATTCCATTAAAAATCAGCCGTTTCCAGCTACAATAGTCATTTACAAAATCTACACTGTATTTCTGATCAATTTTATGTTATTTTAACGGACATATTTTCTTGCTTTTCTTTCAAAAACAAGGACATTTCTAAGTGACCCCAAAATGTTGAATGGTAGCGTATATAGCGTGTGTATATAGTGTGTGTATAGTGTGTGTATATAGTGTGTGTGTGTATAGTGTTTGTATATATGGTGTGTGTATATAGTGTGTGTGTGTATATATAGTGTGTGTATATAGTGTTTGTATATAGTGCGTGTATATATAGTGTTTTTTTTATTTTTATTATTTATTACAAAAAACACAAGGAAGGGGTAACATTAAAGTATTAGAACATGAAGGACAAACAATACAGCACCAAGACACTATCAAACATGTATCAGTCTTTCTGCAACAGAGCCATCCTTATGTGTGAGGGTGCGTGTGCATGATAGTGATATAAAATATATGTCATAGTTTCCTTTTTCATGATCAGCACGAACCCTCCAAGATCCCCCCACAGTTCCCCAATAGCTGTCCCTCAACCCTCCAAGATCCCCCCACAGTTCCCCAATAGCTGTCCCTCAACCCTCCAAGATCCCCCCCACAGTTCCCCAATAGCTGTCCCTCAACCATTTGAGACCCCTCCCACAGTCCCCCCCCACCGGAAGAAAAAAAATAAAAAATACAATTAATTAACCCCCCAATGCACCAACAACCAAGAGAATAAACTAAAGAGAAAAAAGGAAAAGACAGAAGAAAACAGCAAACAATGCAATTTTTTAATTTTTTTAAATAAAACATTTAAAACAAAGGACATCAAGGACAACTGAAATCATAACAGCAATGCCTACTTTATGTGTTTGTGCGCATGTCTGGCACTATTACATGTATGTCTGTGTTCTTGTATGTGTTTATTTGAATGAGAGTGTGTGTGTATGCATGAGTACAAACACCTCCACGGCATCAGCCTCAGCCTCATTAGTTATAAAAACACTGCCACTTAGTGTCATTCAAATGTACTTTTATTATGTTTTATTTAGACTTTTTTTCCCCTTTATCTTTTGACCATCATTCTCTCTCTCACACAGTAACTCCACTCCCACTTGTCTCCAATTCCACATACCAACCCTCAGCCCATCCCATCTATCTCTGCTGGCCACCCACTTCGTGTTTCTACGCAACACATATCTTTCAACTATGCTATGATGTTTAACGTACAATTTCAATCTATCTAATCAAACAGAATCTACAGATTGCGTGTTGAAGACAAATACTTTTACTAAGAGTATTAGTATATTAGTAATTGACTGACCCGGTCTCTCCAGATCTCCTAACAGTACTATTTCTAGGGTGAATTTTAGATCAATGCAATGCATTTTCAGCCATTCCTGAACCTGAGACCAGAAACAGGCTACCTGAGGGCAATACCAAAATAAATGGTATATTGATTCTCTATCCTCACAACAAAATCTGCAGAGCTTTGATGATTTCATGCCCCAAATATTCAACATTTTGTTGGTGGCAAGAATTCTATATAATAATTTCAGCTGAAAAGCACAGAGTCTTGAATGTTGCGTTGTTTTATAAATCAACACATACCATGGAATCGGTACATCAAAAATCTCTTCCCAACTATTTTGCAATCTGTATGGCACAGTTGTCAACATCCTGGTATAAATAGGAAACTGGTATACTTTCCCATTTATGATATTTTTATTCCTCTGCCAGTTTTGATCCTTTATATTGAGCAGACAGACCAGTTCCCTACCTCCTCCCGCTGCCACCAACCTCCTCCATTTTTGGGGCAATGCTGTAATAAATTGGTTGTACTCTTGGATTGAGCAGACCTTCCTGTACAATTCTGATAACTCCATGAAGGACATAACTCTACCATTACAATATCATTTAACAACAAAATACTTTCAAACAAAAATATTTTCAAACATCTTTCCCATAAATACAGGTATTATATCAACCAGCACATTTGAGTTCAGCCATAATATTTGTTCTATCTTTTCAGGGAGTTGAAATTGTAGCCAGCTCTGCAATGCTTGTTTGAAAAAGACAGATACTTTGAAAAAAGTATCATTTTCAATTAATCCAAAATGAGACATGGCAATCTGCACAAAGGCAAAAAGGCCATTTTTAAACAATGGATGAGCTTTTCTTAGTAATCTACTTGAGAACCATTTAGGGTTCAAATACAACTTTTGAATGAGTTAAGCTTTTAGAGAGAGGTTTAGTGCTTTTATAGTTAATCATCTCAACCCACCCAATTCATATTCATTATATAGATAGGCTCATTTTATTTTGTCTGGTTTAGTGTCCCAGATAAAGCGAAATATTTTTTGCTCATATGATTTGAAAAATGAATCATCAGGAGTAGGCAGCGCGATAAGTAAGTGAGTAAACTGAGATATGACTAAGGAGTTAATCAGGGCAATTTTTCCATAAATATACAGGTATTTACCTCTCCATGGTTGCAGGATCTTGTCTATTTTTACATGTTTTCTATTGAAATTCATTGTGGAGAGCTTATTTATATCTTTTGTGATATGAATACCGAGTATGTCTACTTCACCATCAGCCCATTTTAGGGGTAAGCTGCAAGGTAATGTAAAAGTTGTATTTTTTAAGGATCCAATACGTAATATTGTACACTTATCATAATTAGGTTTTAGTCCAGAGAGTACAGAAAAGTTATCTAGATCTTTAATAAGACATTGCAGGGATCTAGCTTGCAGACTCAACATAAAACTTGAGTCTTCAGCATTCATGGACACCTTTGTTTTTAAGCCTTGGATTTCTAATCCTCTAATGTTGTTATTGGATCTGATTTTAATAGCTAGCATTTCGATGGCCATAACGAATAGGTTATGGTGACAGCGGACACCCTTGTTTAACTCCTCTTGACAATTCAAAACTCTCTGAGATGTAGCCGTTTACTATTTTACACCTGGGGTTGCTATACATTATTTTTACCCATTTTATAAGAGAATTACTGAAATTGAAAAAAATCCAGTCTTACTTTATGAAATGCCTTTTCAAAATCCGCTATAAATACCATTCCTGGCTTCTTATACGTTTCATGATGTTCTATTATTTCTAGTAGTTGTCGTATATTATCTCCAATGTATCGTCGATGTAAAAAACCTGTCTGATCAGGATGAACAATACCTGGTAAAACCCTTTTAATTCTGAGTGCTATGCATTTTGCATCACAACATTGAAGTTTAAGGGGCCTCCAGTTTTTTAGATAGACCGGGTCTTTATATTTGCCATCTGGGTCTTGTTTTAATAATAGAGAAATCAGACCTTCCTGCTGAGTACCTGATAGACTACCATTTCTATAGGAGTAGTTAAAACAATCTAACAATAGAGCTTTTAGTACATCAATAAAATACTTGATATACCTCTACTGGTATGCCATGGGGTTTTTCCAGACTGAAAGGATATAATAGCCTCAAAAAGTTCTTCCTCTGTAATTTGGCCTTCACACTGATCTTTCTATACATTTCTTAATTTTCCATTTTTTATATTATTTGGAAACAATTCCTTACCGTAATCTTCATTCAGTGGGAGAGGATGAGACTGAAAAGAGAACATCTGCCTAAAATAATTTGCTCCTCTTTTAAAATATCATTCGGAGAATCATAGATGACTCCATCTTCAGTAACGAGTTTCTGCAAATTCTTTTTGTTAGCGTTCCTGCATTGGAGATTCAAGAAGAATTTTGTGCATTTTTCTCTATATTCCATCCAGTTTGCTTTATTTTTGTAATGGATTACATTAGATCGTTCCTGAATAAGTTCCTCAAGTTCTTTTTGTTTTTCCTCTAACTTATTTTGTATCTCTGTAGTATCATTTTTATTGCCATCTACCTGTACTATTAGTTCATGGATTTCCCTTGTTAGTCTTGTTTCTTTAGCCAGAAACTGCTTTTTTATTATTGTTGAATATTGTGTATATAGTGTTTGTATATAGTGTGTGTATATGGTGTGTGTGTATATGGTGTGTGTATAAAGTGTGTGTATATGGTGTGTATATGTTGTGTGTGTTACCTGTAGATGTTGCTGTCTGAGAGTGAGCTGGCTCTGTTTGCTGCTGTAAATGGATGTGTAGACATGGAGGAAGGCCATGTACTGGCTGGGTGTGGCTCCATATTCTCTACAAGACTCATGGATCATCAGGAAGGAGCGACACAGATCACCCTGACCCGACGCTGGGAGGGACAAACGAGACAGAACATATCCACGAGTGACTAGCTAGTTTAGAGCTAGTTCTCTATAGTCTGACTATGACTTACTAGGACTCTGGTGGCAGGGATGTTTTCTCCTACCTGAGCCTTTTCTCTTGTGGCCTTTCTCTCCTCCACTCTTCTCCCCCTCTCCCTCCACCTTAGCCAGTAGCATCTCAGGGATCTGACAGGACAGCATCAACACGAAGGTTATGAAGGAAGACAGAGCTAATGACAATATTATAATCCTGTATGATGCTATGTTCTCAACCCTCCCTCCCTCCATCCTCTCCTCCCACCTTCTTCATGCTGCTCTCAGACCACCCGTCCATCCACTGGACGGAACACCTGCGGTAGAGAGCCGGGTTGCTCTCACAGCTAATGGTGAAGTTAGAGTTGGTGCAGTCCATGATCAACACTATGTGTAGGTTCTGCTGGATTCCTGAGAGAGAGAGCGAGAGAGCGAGAGAGAGAGAGGGGGATGGAGATGAAGGGAGAGAAACAAAGAAAAAGAAACAAAGAGAGGGTGTAATGGCTTGTGTAGTGCTGTCCTTGTCCATTTACTCCCCCGCTGAAAGGCCAGTAGTTTAGTCAGAGGAACTCAGAGGGAAGAGACATCTATTGATCTGATTCTGCAGCATCTACAGAACAAACACAGCATCATAATAAACGCGGGGGAGGAAAGGGATGAAGTGAGAGGAAGGAAGAGAGGGAGAGGAGATGAGAGAACCGAGGATGTGTAGATGTGCCGATGTGACCTTCAGCAAGACACTTAACCCTAATTGCTCCTATAAATCGCTCTGGATAAGAGCGCCTGCTAAATGACTACAATGTAATGTCATGTAGATGAGTAGCTAGATAGATGAGTCTCTCACGGTAGGCAAAGTAGTTGAAGAGGGGTCCGGTGAATCCGTCCTGGGATGCAGGATCTTTGAGAGAGGAGAGGAGGGGCTCCAGCTCCTCTGGGGAGTACAGGCCTGGAACCTCACCTACAACACACATATAACACACACTGATCTCAGTACAGTACAGGCTCCAGGCCAGTACCTCACCTACAACACATATTACACTGAACTCAGTACAGTACAGGCCCCAGGCCAGCACCTCATCTACAACAAACATCACTTTGAACTGAAAGAGTACAGACTCAGCACCTCACCTGGGATTTATGACACATGGTTTCATTTGATTTTATTCATCATCAGACATTGTGTATTCCATTTGTGTAGTTGTTTATATGCGACTGACCAGAGGACAGCAGGCTGTTGACCATCTCCAGGAAGGCTGGGTGGACAAACTGATAATCCTCCAGCAACAGCACCACCTGTTGGCCCTCCAGACCTGCCAGCTGCATCACCTACACAGAAGAGAACACACAGTCAGGTGTGTGTGTGATTTGATGTTCCCTGCAGCATGCTTTGCCTTGTCCAGCTCTGCCTTCACCAGTGTTTCCCTATGATTTACTTTCAGCAGCAGTGGTAAAGTTAGGGGGGGGGGGGGGTCCTTTTGCTGGGGAGGTCTGGGGGCATTCACCCCCGCGACACCATCTCAAATATAATTTTCCCTTTAAAAGCATTATCACATTTATGTCATTTACATTTACGTCATCACCTGTAGCCCAACTGATGCAGCATAGCGGCTTTAAATAAATAGGCTGAAGCATGAGGTTGCCCATCTGCATTTACCTCATGGGAAGAAAAAAAAAAGATTGAATGCATCAAATTCTACAACTATACCTTGGAACCTGTCATTTTTTCTGGATCAAAATGGGGCATAGAGGGTGAGCGTGGTAGGGGTGTGACAGTGGGCGTGGCCAATGGAGTGGTCTCCCAACTGAACATTTTAGAGGCCCTCCTCTTGGCCGCAGAGACAACATTTTGCTGTTTTAAAGCACATTTCCTGCAATTCCACATATTTTGGCATGGGGCAGAGAGAGAATGTGCTGTTGTAAAGCTAATTTCCAACAAATCTACATATTTTGGCATGGGGCAGAGAGAAAATGTCATGTTTTAAAGCAAATTTACAACAAATCTACATATTTTGGCATGGGGCAGAGAGAGAATGTGCTGTTTTAAAGCTAATTTCCAACAAATCTACATATTTTGGCATGGGGCAGAGAGAAAACGCCATGTTTTAAAGCTAATTTCCAACAATTCTACATATTTTGCAGTGGCTTATGCCATGTCTTATGCTATCTGAGTGACTAAAACATAATAACAAAATGAATGCCCCATGCCATGACATCTTTGGAATGTTTGATTCTCCCTGACTAATTTTGGTGATTGTTAGTTCTCAAAGATCTTATAAAAACATAAAATAGGTCCATTATCTTTTCTACATAATTTATATCTGGTTTTAGTAGTGTAAGTTAACACTGAAAAAGGTTTTCCATTCCAAAAAAGTATAAAGAAATCGAATAAAAAGAAGTCTACCTCGGCTAAACAAATATAGGGGAAACACTGCACACTAAAACATAGGTCACAGAGAAAGACAGACACAGAGGTATGACAGCTTACGTTCTTCAGGTCATTGTTGAAGTGTTTGAGTGAGTATCCGCGGGAGATCTTGGGTGTGTAGAGTGTGTATCCATGCATGTGTGAGACCAGGCATGTGGCGGTGCGCCGGCCCACCCCGCTGCGTCCGGCCAGGAGCAGAGAGCCCCCCGGTCGACTCAGGACACGGTCCACACGAGACACAAAGTGACACACCTCCCAGAACAACAGCAGGTCCAACTCCCTGTTGTCACGACCATACAGGACCGCTCCCTACAGAAGGCAGAGATACATTAATACACACACACACACACACACACCCACACACCCACACACACACACACACACACACACACACACACACACACACACACACACACACACACACACACACACACACTCTCTCTCTCCCTGTCTTAAACAATACAAACACACACCGACCTTGTGTATGACCTGGCGTAGGTCGGCAAAGTCGAGGCGTCCCAGAGATTTACCGTGGGGGGGCAGGGACTGACCAGGGGCCATCACTCCCCCTCCCTCAGACGCACCCCACGTCACATAGAAACCATCTGCAGGGAGAAAATACACAGTTATACACACTGTTAAATACACACATCTATACACACACACACACACACCTAACTACACACACAAACCCATTTCCCAGAGAACCCAACCACAGAGAACCCACTGTCATACAGTATATAGAGACACTCTGCAGAGGGAGAGGAGCACTGAGGTGTGTGTTTTACCTGTCATGTTGTCGAGTGCGTCGGAGCCCCAGTCACCTCGTATGACAGAGGAGAGGATGTTGTCAAAGGAATGGATGTCTTTAGAGGAGACCAGTCTGTCTCTGAACAGCCTCTTGGCCTCATAGGCTACCACCTCCAACACCGAGTCTGTTATATTACAGTTCCCTACAGACACAGAGAGGAGGAGTTAATACACACTGGACAAAACATTAAAAAACACCTTCCTAATATTGTGTTGCACCCCCCCCCCCCCCCTTATCCCTCAGAACAGCCTCAATTCGTTGGACATGGACTCTACAAGGTGTTGAATGTGTTACACAGGGATGCTGGTCCATGTTGACTCCAATGCTTCCCACAGTTGTGTCATGTTGGCTGGATGTCCTTTGGGTGGTGGACCATTCTTCATACACACGGGAAACTGTTGAGAGTGAAAAACCCAGCAGCGTTGCAGTTCTTGACTCAAACTGGTGTGCCTGGAACCTACTACCATACCCTGTTCAAAGGCACTTAAATATTTTGTCTTGTCCATTCACTCTCTGAATGACACACATACACAATCCATGTCTCAATTGTCTCAAGGCTTAAAAATGCTTCTTTAACGCGTCTCCTCTCCTTCATCTACACTGATTGAAGAGGATTTAACAAGTAACATTAATAAGGGATCATAGCTTTCACCTGGATTCACCTGGTCAGTCTGTCATGGAAAGAGCAGGTGTTCTTAATATTCTGTCCACTCGGTGGACACTACTACATTATACCATACTACAAAAAGACACGCAGCATCAATACAGCTCAGTGTACACACACTAACACACCAGAGAAGAGAGTTGAAGTGATGAGAGAGGGCGTTGTGACATACCGTGTAGAAAAGGTAAGCAGCAGGAGGGAGGAAGGAGAGAGGAGTGCAAAAAAACGATGAGTCATGGAAAAAATAAGTTTGTCAGCAAACGCTTTTAATTAAAATTAATGATTGGACTCCCTATCACAGGGAGAACACATTGCAAGAGGGAGGGAGGGAGTGACAGAGGGAGAGATGAAGGAGGACAGAGAACGGAATGATGAAAGAGAGAGAGAGATGGGTGACAGAGGGAGCAGAACAGGGGAGAGGAAGAAAGCGATGGTGAATGCAGGAGGCAGGGAGAGAGCTACTGACTTTCAGAAGATATTCTGAAATATCCAACAGCAACTACAATCAAAGGCCAGTACAGTATAAAGTTAAGACTGTTACCAAATAATGAGACGTTTTCAACAAGAAGTCAGCAACAACAGAGAAAACCCATGCAATTAGCAGTATGAAGTATTGCAGAAAGAAATGAAACTTTTTGGGGACAACTTAAAATGGGTCGCAGAAAAGATTGTGTAGTGCAATGGGTTCCCAAACTGTTCTGGCCCGTGTCCCCATTTTTTAACCCCAGCTTGTAAAAAAAGTTACGTAATCAACGGCCAGTGTTTATTTGGGCTATGACAGACTATTAGAAATCAGTCTGACAATATTTTGGAGAGTAATTCAGTCTGAAGACAGTATGGTTTAACGTGACTGAAATGCATCAGAAAGATATTGGGAAGTTCAGAAGACCATCAAGCAATAATGATATTTTTCCCCCGGGTCTGATTTAGTTCCTGGTCTTGTCCACTCTGTTCTAACAGCTTGTGGGCATAGTAGAGGGAAACAGGAAGTACATATGTGTTCCTGAGAGTCTTATCTTTCAGCGATAGGGGTCATAATATTTTGTAGCTTAATAAACCATTTTTTTTAAAAGAGCCACATTTGTAGGAAGAAGACAGAAACCACACTGTTTATTCCAACCGGATCTAGCAGCTACTGGAGGTTACTGAAATAACCCCGCTTCTATGAACCAAGGGGAAACCCTGGTGTAGTGATTGTGGTCTGACCGAGTGATTTAACAACGTGGTCTGACTATAGGTCCCAGTGGACTATGAGCCGTAGAAGCAGAGGTAGTAGAGTGAGGTGTGATCTGACCACGTGGTCTGACTATAGGACCCAGTGGACTATGAGCCGTAGAAGCAGAGGCAGTAGCGTGAGGTGTGATCTGACCACGTGGTCTGACTATAGGACCCAGTGGACTATGAGCCGTAGAAGCAGAGGCAGTAGCGTGAGGTGTGATCTGACCACGTGGTCTGACTATAGGACCCAGTGGACTATGAGCCGTAGAAGCAGAGGCAGTAGCGTGAGGTGTGATCTGACCACGTGGTCTGACTATAGGACCCAGTGGACTATGAGCCGTAGAAGCAGAGGCAGTAGCGTGAGGTGTGATCTGACCACGTGGTCTGACTATAGGACCCAGTGGACTATGAGCCGTAGAAGCAGAGGCAGTAGCGTGAGGTGTGATCTGACCACGTGGTCTGACTATAGGACCCAGTGGACTATGAGCCGTAGAAGCAGAGGCAGTAGCGTGAGGTGTGATCTGACCACGTGGTCTGACTATAGGACCCAGTGGACTATGAGCCGTAGAAGCAGAGGCAGTAGCGTGAGGTGTGATCTGACCACGTGGTCTGACTATAGGACCCAGTGGACTATGAGCCGTAGAAGCAGAGGCAGTAGCGTGAGGTGTGATCTGACCACGTGGTCTGACCGTGCTGTTGTGGTTAACTCACCTGCGGACATGTCGTATCGCAGCAGGCTGAGCACCCACTGGGTGAGGACACACGGAGTGAACAGGTAGTGACTGTGGTCATCCACCGTGAACTTCGCCTTCACCTGAGACCAGAGGAACAGAGAGATAGAAATACACACACGCACGCACACACACACACACACACAATACAGCCACTTATTACACAGGTGTGTGTGTGTGGTTTAGATTTGCCTCCCTAAGAGTGAGGATTAGATATGAGGCAGTACGTAAGTGCTGTGATAACAGCAGTCTAATCTAAAGCTGCTGCTTGGAAAGACTAGAGCAGCTTAAAGCTGAAGCTTTACTCTGATAACACATGAACTCATCTGAGACAGCGCACACACACACACACACACACACACACACACACACACACACACACACACACACACACACACACACGCACCTGTTCATAGACCTGTACCAGAGACCCTGCTAGCTGGTGTGTTTTCCCAGTGCTGGCCCAGGCTGCCTGGCTCCCAAGGCTCCTCTGGAGAACAGGCTGCAGGTACGCTGAGTAGATGGTCTGAAGCTGCTCCCTGTCTGGATAACTAGAGAAGAGAGCAAGTGTCAGTGTGTGTGTGTGCGTGTGTGTGTGTCAGAGTATGTGAGGGGAGTTGAGCAGCTCCAAATTCGCTTATTTAACCAACATCTATATAATTTTTGTGACTACCTGGACCTACCAATTGGTTTTGAAGTATTGAAATCAAACCATGTGATTTGAATGAAAAATATTATAATAAACATGAAAAGGAGAATGTAAGAAGCGCTCATCATTTAAAATAGGTTACATGTCATATTAAACAGCATATAAACACTCTAAATAGGTCAGGAGCCAGACAGGGAGACTAAGAAGGAACAGAAATGAATTATTTAGGCTATATTATTTATATTATTTCAAGGCTAGAGCCTACAAAGAAATATATTGTGAAGCATTAGCGAGTGTGACACACTAGGCTGGTAGGGACTTTAACAGCTCAGTATTTAAACAACATTCGTATTAAATCATTACAGTCTATAAATTGCGCATACAAGCTGTGACTTCCATAGAATGAAATACAAATTAATTATTAGGCTCAGTCTACAGTGCCTTCGAATAAATGCTTAGAAACACGAGGCCAGTCTACGGTGCCTGGAGAGCCGGCCAGCAGCGGATAACACCCTCCCCACATTTAGAACTACTGGGGATGTTAAACAACCTTTTGACCACTCTCACAGAGCTACTGGGGATGTTAAACAACCTTTTGACCACTCTCACAGAGCTACTGGGGATGTTAAACAACCTTTTGACCACTCTCACAGAGCTACTGGGGATGTTAAACAACCTTTTGACCACTCTCACAGAGCTACTGGGGATGTTAAACAACCTTTTGACCACTCTCACAGAGCTACTGGGGATGTTACACAACCTTTTGACCACTCTCACAGAGCTACTGGAGATGTTAAACAACCTTTTGACCACTCTCACAGAGCTACTGGGGATGTTACACAACCTTTTGACCACTCTCACAGAGCTACTGGGGATGTTAAACAACCTTTTGACCACTCTCACAGAGCTACTGGGGATGTTAAACAACCTTTTGACCACTCTCACAGAACTACTGGGGATGTTAAACAACCTTTTGACCACTCTCACAGAGCTACTGGGGATGTTACACAACCTTTTGACCACTCTCACAAAGCTACTGGAGATGTTAAACAACCTTTTGACCACTCTCACAGAGCTACTGGGGATGTTACACAACCTTTTGACCACTCTCACAGAGCTACTGGGGATGTTACACAACCTTTTGACCACTCTCACAGAGCTACTGGGGATGTTAAACAACCTTTTGACCACTCTCACAGAGCTACTGGGGATGTTACACAACCTTTTGACCACTCTCACAGAGCTACTGGGGATGTTACACAACCTTTTGACCACTCTCACAGAGCTACTGGGGATGTTAAACAACCTTTTGACCACTCTCACAGAGCTACTGGGGATGTTACACAACCTTTTGACCACTCTCACAGAGCTACTGGGGATGTTACACAACCTTTTGACCACTCTCACAGAGCTACTGGGGATGTTAAACAACCTTTTGACCACTCTCACAGAGCTACTGGGGATGTTAAACAACCTTTTGACCACTCTCACAGAGCTACTAGGGATGTTACACAACCTTTTGACCACTCTCACAGAGCTACTGGGGATGTTACACAACCTTTTGACCACTCCTACCAGAGATGCAGAGTTGTTTTTTTATTTTCCTAAAGGTTCCTAAAGGTTCCTAAAGGTTTTTAGGAAAAATAGCCCTATCAAAATGGAAAGCTCCTTCAACATAGGAATATGCCAGGCCTATTGGGTCAAAATCAAGTATGGCCTATTGGATAGATAATTGAACAAAAATGAACTAAACAGATCAGATTTTTAGTTTATAAATACTTTTCTACAATGACATATTCAGTTATCTACCTACCTTTCTTTTAGCATGAGTATGTAGTAAGTACACCATCATGCTTTCATGAGATGTGTCTTTTCAGATTCCACAATGATTCTTTAGTTGTGGACATTACATCACCACACTCCCTCTCTTGCTATTGGTCCTCATCTTTGTAAGTCATCTTGATTTAGCACCTATGTGTTTTATCAGTGTCTTGATGAAAATATTTAGTGAACTCCATGACAGTAGCTAAAGGAAGGGGCTATAGCAGCACACAAGTAGACCACAAATGCATGATGGGACGGGCGCGCCCTGAGCTCGTAAAGTGAGAGCTACAGGAGCACTACGGGAGTGAAATTGGAGCGGGGGAGAAGGCCGACGCTCCAGCCTTTGGGCACGCTCTGCTCCTCGCTCCGCTCCAGCTCACATACTCTGGTCTGTGTGACCGTACTCACTCTATGGTGCAGATGCGCACAATGGAGGTGAAGCGGGAGGTGAGTGTGTGTCGTCCCACAGCGCCTCCTGTTGACATGGAGGCCACCACCTGGACGTTCTCCAGACCCACCCAATCCAGGTTCTCATCATAGAACCCATGGTACGTCAGCACCTAGAACACACAAGGGGGAGGGAGGAGAACTTTGTCACGTTATGACAGTGTGACTAATTTCTGTCTTACACATCGATCAAGAAATAATGTATTTTCAGTGTTGTATTGCATTGAGTTGTGTTATGTTGGATTGTATTGTATTGCATTGAGTTGTGTTACGTTGGGTTGTGTTATGTTGTATTGCATTGAGTTGTGTTGTGTTATGTTGTGTTGTGTTGTATTGCATTGAGTTGTGTTGTGTTATGTTGTGTTGTGTTGAGTTGTGTTGTGTTATGTTGTGTTGTGTTATGTTGTATTGCATTGAGTTGGGTTGTGTTACGCTGGGTTGTGTTATGTTGTATTGCATTGAGTTGTGTTGTGTTATGTTGTATTGCATTGAGTTGTGTTGTGTTACGTTGTATTGCATTGATTTGGGTTGTGTTACGTTGTATTGCATTGAGTTGGGTTGTGTTACGTTGGGGTTGTGTTATGTTGTATTGCATTGAGTTGTGTTGTATTGCATTGAGTTGTGTTGTGTTATGTTGTATTGCATTGAGTTATGTTGTATTGCATTGAGTTGTGTTGTGTTATGTTGTATTGCATTGAGTTGTGTTGTGTTACGTTGTATTGCATTGATTTGGGTTGTGTTATGTTGTATTGCATTGAGTTGGGTTGTGTTACGTTGGGTTGTGTTATGTTGTATTGCATTGAGTTGTGTTGTGTTATGTTGTGTTGCATTGAGTTGTGTTATGTTGTATTGCATTGAGTTGTGTTGCATTGAGTTGTGTTGTGTTGCATGGAGTTGTGTTGTGTTGTATTGAGTTATGTTGTGTTGTGTTATGTTGTATTGCATTGAGTTGTGTTATGTTATGTTATGTTGTGTTATGTTGTATTAAGTTGAGTTATGTTATGTTGTATTATGTTGTATTGAGTTGTGTTATGTTGTGTTGAGTTGTGTTATGTTATGTTGTGTTGAGTTGTGTTATGTTATGTTGTGTTGAGTTGTGTTATGTTATGTTGTATTATGTTGTATTGAGTTGTGTTATGTTGTGTTATGTTATGTTGTATTGAGCTGTGTTGAGTTGTGTTATGTTATGTTGTATTATGTTGTGTTGTGTTATGTTGTATTGAGTTGTGTTATGCTGTATTGAGTTGTGTTATGTTGTATTGCATTGAGTTGTGTTGTGATATGTTGTATTGCATTGAGTTGGGTTGTGTTACGTTGGGTTGTGTTATGTTGTATTGCATTGAGTTGTGTTGTGTTGTATTGCATTGAGTTGTGTTATGTATTATTGCATTGAGCTGTGTTGTGTTATGTTGTATTGCATTGAGTTGTGTTGTGTTACGTTGGGTTGTGTTATGTTGTATTGAGTTGTGTTATGTTGTATTGAGCTGTGTTGAGTTGTGTTATGTTATGTTGTATTATGTTGTGTTGTGTTGTATTGAGTTGTGTTATGTTGCATTGAGTTGTGTTATGTTGCATTGAGTTGTGTTATGTTGCATTGAGTTGTGTTATGTTGCATTGAGTTGTGTTATGTTGCATTGAGTTGTGTTGTGTTATGTTGTATTGCATTGAGTTGTGTTGTGATATGTTGTATTGCATTGAGTTGGGTTGTGTTACGTTGGGTTGTGTTATGTTATGTTGTATTGCATTGAGTTGTGTTGAGTTGTGTTGAGTTGTGTTGTATTGCATTGAGTTGTGTTGTGTTATGTTGTATTGCATTGAGTTGTGTTGTGATATGTTGTATTGCATTGAGTTGTGTTGTGTTACATTGGGTTGTGTTATGTTGTATTGCATTGAGTTGTGTTGTGTTGCATGGAGTTGTGTTGTATTGAGTTATGTTGTGTTATGTTGTATTGCATTGAGTTGTGTTGTGTTGCATGGAGTTGTGTTGTATTGAGTTATGTTGTGTTGTGTTATATTGTGTTGCATGGAGTTGTGTTGTGTTATGTTGTGTTATGTTATGTTATGTTTTGTTGTATTGCATTGAGTTGTGTTATGTTATGTTATGTTGTATTGAGTTGTGTTATGTTGTGTTATGTTGTGTTGTATTGAGTTGTGTTGTTGTGTTATGTTGTATTGAGTTGTGTTATTTTGTGTTATGTTGTATTGAGTTGTGTTATGTTGTATTGAGTTGTGTTATGTTGTTTATGTTGTATTGAATTGTGTAATGTTGTGTTATGTTATGTTGTATTGAGTTGTGTTATGTTATGTTGTGTTGAGTTGTGTTATGTTGTGTTATGTTGTATTGAATTGTGTTATGTTGTGTTATGTTGTGTTGTATTGAGTTGTGTTGTTGTGTTATGTTGTATTGAGTTGTGTTATTTTGTGTTATGTTGTATTGAGTTGTGTTATGTTGTATTGAGTTGTGTTATGTTGTTTATGTTGTATTGAATTGTGTAATGTGTTATGTTATGTTGTATTGAGTTGTGTTATGTTATGTTATGTTGTGTTGAGTTGTGTTATGTTGTGTTATGTTGTATTGAATTGTGTTATGTTGTGTTATGTTGTGTTGTATTGAGTTGTGTTGTTGTGTTATGTTGTATTGAGTTGTGTTATTTTGTGTTATGTTGTATTGAGTTGTGTTGTATTGAGTTGTGTTATGTTGTTTATGTTGTATTGAATTGTGTAATGTTGTGTTATGTTGTATTGAGTTGTGTTATGTTATGTTGTGTTGAGTTGTGTTATGTTGTGTTATGTTGTATTGAATTGTGTTATGTTACGTTGTATAGAGTTGTGTTATGTTGTGTTATGTAATGTTGTATTGAGTTGTGTTATGTTATGTTGTGTTGTATTGAATTGTGTTATGTTGTGTTATGTTATGTTGTATTGAGTTGTGTTATGTTGTATTGAATTGTGTTATGTTATGTTACGTTGTATAGAGTTGTGTTATGTTGTGTTATGTTATGTTGTATTGAGTTGTGTTATGTTGTATTGAGTTGTGTTATGTTGTATTGAGTTGTGTTATGTTATGTTACGTTGTATTGAGATGTGTTATGTTGTGTTATGTTGTATAGAGTTGAGTTGTGTTGTGTTGCATGGAGTTGTGTTGTGTTGTATTGAGTTATGTTGTGTTGTATTGAGTTATGTTGTATAGAGTTGTATAGAGTTATGTTGTGTTGTGTTATGTTGTATTGCATTGAGTTGTGTTGTGTTGAATGGAGTTGTGTTGTGTTGCATGGAGTTGTGTTGTGTTTCATGGAGTTATGTTGTGTTGTATTGAGTTATGTTGTGTTGTGTTATGTTGTGTTGCATGGAGTTGTGTTGTGTTATGTTGTATTGCATTGAGTTGTGTTATGTTATGTTATGTTGTGTTATGTTGTATTAAGTTGAGTTATGTTATGTTGTATTATGTTGTGTTATGTTATGTTGTGTTGAGTTGTGTTATGTTGTGTTGTGTTGAGTTGTGTTATGTTGTATTATGTTGTATTGAGTTGTGTTATGTTATGTTGTATTATGTTGTATTGAGTTGTGTTATGTTGTGTTATGTTATGTTGTATTGAGTTGTGTTATGTTGTGTTATGTTGTATTGAGTTGTGTTATGTTGTGTTATGTTGTATTGAGTTGTGTTATGTTGTGTTATGTTATGTTGTATTGAGCTGTGTTGAGTTGTGTTATGTTATGTTGTATTATGTTGTGTTGTGTTGTATTGAGTTGTGTTATGTTGCATTGAGTTGTGTTATGTTGCATTGAGTTGTGTTGTGTTATGTTGTATTGCATTGAGTTGTGATATGTTGTATTGCATTGAGTTGGGTTGTGTTACGTTGGGTTGTGTTATGTTGTATTGCATTGAGTTGTGTTGTGTTACGTTGGGTTGTGTTATGTTATGTTGAGCTGTGTTGAGTTGTGTTATGTTATGTTGTATTATGTTGTGTTGTGTTGTATTGAGTTGTGTTATGTTGCATTGAGTTGTGTTATGTTGCATTGAGTTGTGTTGTGTTATGTTGTATTGCATTGAGTTGTGATATGTTGTATTGCATTGAGTTGGGTTGTGTTACGTTGGGTTGTGTTATGTTATGTTGTATTGCATTGAGTTGTGTTGTGTTGTATTGAGTTGTGTTGAGTTGTGTTGTATTGCATTGTGTTATGTTGTGTTGTATTGAGTTGTGTTGTGTTATGTTGTTGTGTTATGTTGTTGTGTTATGTTGTGTTGTGTTGTGTTGTATTGCATTGCATTGGGCTGCGTTACGTTGGGCTGCGTTACGTTGGCCTGCGTTACGTTGGGCTGCGTTACGTCGGGCTGCGTTACGTCGGGCTGCGTTACGTCGGGCTGCGTTACGTCGGCCTGCGTTACGTCGGGCTGCGTTACGTTGTTACATTGGGCTGCGTTACGTTGGGCTGCGTTACGTTGGGCTGCGTTACGTTGTACAGTATTTGTTTGAAAAATGCATCTGGACACAGTAACATCTCTTTTGTTTCACCTGGCTGCCAATTCCTGATCTTTTGAGAACAGAGTAATTTAAGGGGTGGCCTGAAACCTGAGAGGAATGGCTGCTTGAGCAGTGCTGAGGCAGAGGGCTCGTAGTGAGGACGACTGGCTACTATTCTGAACTCTGTGTGGTGATCTTTCTGGCACCCAGAGCTGCTGAGGCATCAGCCAAATGGCTGCTACACAGACTGGACGAGGAGAAGTCCAGAGGCTATACGACTCAGGCTGGTTCCCTGACTTGACCTCTTCAAGATCATCAACAGACTCCAACATCATCTACAATCCTTTGTCCAGCTCCCTTCACTCAAGCCATGAACTGACCCTCTCCATCTTCAGAGGACGCAGCTTGGCCTAGATTGGTTGACCTGTCATGATATATTGCTTCTTTGTTTTTTTTGCTCTTGAAGTGCTTTGAGATTCGATGAAAAGCGCTACATAAATGTAATAAATGATTAGTTGTATTATTATTACTGTACTGTATTGTGCTGTATTTAGTGTATTATATTGTAGTGTATTGTAGAGTATTATGCTGTATTGCAGTGTATTGTAACATGTTGTGCTGTATTTTAGTGTATTGTGCTGTATTGTAGTGTATTGTATTGTAGTTTATTGTGCTTTATTGTAGTGTAGTGTATTTTTTTGTATTGCACTGTATTGTAATGTGCTATATTGTACTGTATTGTAGTGTATTTTATTGTAGTGTATTGTATTGTAGAGTATTGCACTGTAGTGTATTGCGCTGTATTGTACTGTATTGAGCTGTATTGTAGTGTGGTGTATTGTAGTGTACTGTATTGTATTGTAGTTTATTGCGCTGTATTGTACTGTATTGAGCTGTATTGTAGTGTGGTGTATTGTAGTGTACTGTATTGTACTGTAGTGTATGGTGATGTATTGTGCTGTAGTGTAGTGTATTGTGCTTTATTGTAGTGTAGTGTATTGTAGTTTATTGTGCTGTATTATATTGTAGTGTATTGTGTTGTAGTGTATTGTGTTGTAGTGTATTGTACTGTATTGTAGTTTATTGTGCTGTATGGTATTGTAGTGTAATGTGCTGTATTGTAGTGTATTGTTTTGTACTGTGTTGTGCATTATTTTAGTGTTTATACTGTATTGTAGTGTAGTGCATTGTGCTGTATTAGAGTATTGCATTGTATTGTATTGTAGTGTATTGTAGTGTATTGTGCTGTATTGTAGTTTATTGCACTGTATTGTAGTGTATTGTGCTGTATTGCAGTGCAGTGTATTGTAGTTGATTGTGCTGTATTATATTGTAGTGTATTGTGTTGTAGTGTATTGTACTGTACTGCACTGTAGTTTATTGTGTTGTATTGTAGTGCATTGTGCTGTATTGTAGTGTATTGTGCTGTATTGTAATGTATTGTGCTGTATTGTAGTGTATTGTTTTGTACTGTATTGTGCTTTATTGTAGTGTTTTATACTGTATTGTAGTGTAGTGTAGTGTAGTGTGCTGTATTGTAGTGTATTGTATTGTAGTATAGTGTGCCCTATTGTAGAGTATTGCATTGTAGTGTATTGCACCTTATTGTAGTGTATCGTAGTGTATTGTGCTGTATTGTAGTGTATTGTGCTGTATTGTAGTTTATTGCACTGTATTGTGGTGTATTGTGCTGTATTGTCGTTTATTGTGCTGTATTATATTGTAGTGTATTGTGTGGATTGTATTGTACTGTATTGTACTGTATTGTCGTTTATTGTGCTGTATTGTATTGTAGTGTATTGTGTTGTATTGTAGTGTATTGTAGTGTACTGTATTGTACTGTAGTGTATGGTGATGTATTGTGCTGTAGTGTAGTGTATTGTGCTTTATTGTAGTGTAGTGTATTGTAGTTTATTGTGCTGTATTATATTGTTGTGAATTGTGTTGTAGTGTATTGTACTGTACTGCACTGTAGTTTATTGTGCTGTATTGTAGTGTATTGTGCTGTATTGCAATGTATTGTGCTGTATTGTAGTGTATTGTTTTGTACTGTATTGTGCTTTATTGTAGTGTTTTATACTGTATTGTAGTGTATTGTAGTGTAGTGTAGTGTGCTGTATTGTAGTGTATTGTATTGTAGTATATTGTGCCCTATTGTAGAGTATTGCATTGTAGTGTATTGCACCTTATTGTAGTGTATCGTAATGTATTGTGCTGTATTGTAGTGTATTGTGCTGTATTGTAGTTTATTGCACTGTATCGTGGTGTATTGTGCTGTATTGTGGTGTATTGTGCTGTATTATATTGTAGTGTATTGTGTTGTATTGTATTGTACTGTATTGTACTGTATTGTCGTTTATTGTGCTGTATTGTATTGTATTGTATTGTATTGTAGTGTATTGTTTTGTACTGTATTGTGCTTTATTGTAGTGTTTTTAATACTGTATTGTAGTGTATTGTAGTGTTTTGTAGTGTATTGTAGTGTATTGTAGTGTAGTGTGCTGTATTACAGAGTATTGCATTGTATTGTATTGTAGTGTATTGTGCTGTATTGTAGTGTATTGTGCTGTATTGTAGTTTATTGCAATGTATTGTGCTATATTGTAGTGTAGTGTATTGTAGTTGATTGTGGTGTATTGTAATGGATTGTACTGTATTGTACTGTATTACAGAGTATTGCATTGTATTGTAGTGTATTGTGCTGTATTGTAGTTTATTCTGTTGTATTGTAGTGTATTGTGCTGTATTGTAGTGTATTGTGCTGTATTGTAATGTATTGTGCTGTATTGTAGTGTATTGTTTTGTACTGTATTGTGCTTTATTGTAGTGTTTTATACTGTATTGTAGTGTATTGTAGTGTAGTGTAGTGTAGTGTGCTGTATTGTAGTGTATTGTATTGTAGTATATTGTGCCCTATTGTAGAGTATTGCATTGTAGTGTATTGTACCTTATTGTAGTGTATCGTAGTGTATTGTGCTGTATTGTAGTGTATTGTGCTGTATTGTAGTTTATTGCACTGTATTGTGGTGTATTGTGCTGTATTGTAGTTTATTGTGCTGTATTATATTGTAGTGTATTGTGTGGATTGTATTGTACTGTATTGTACTGTATTGTCGTTTATTGTGCTGTATTGTAGTGTATTGTGTTGTATTGTAGTGTATTGTAGTGTACTGTATTGTACTGTAGTGTATGGTGATGTATTGTGCTGTAGTGTAGTGTATTGTGCTTTATTGTAGTGTAGTGTATTGTAGTTTATTGTGCTGTATTATATTGTAGTGTATTGTGTTGTAGTGTATTGTGTTGTAGTGTATTGTACTGTATTGTAGTTTATTGTGCTGTATGGTATTGTAGTGTAATGTGCTGTATTGTAGTGTATTGTTTTCTGCTGTATTGTGCTTTATTGTATTGTTTATACTGTATTGTAGTGTAGTGTATTGTGCTGTATTAGAGTATTGCATTGTATTGTATTGTAGTGTATTGTGCTGTATTGTAGTGTATTGTGCTGTATTGTAGTTTATTGCTCTGTATTGTAGTGTATTGTGCTGTATTGCAGTGTAGTGTATTGTAGTTTATTGTGCTGTATTATATTGTTGTGAATTGTGTTGTAGTGTATTGTACTGTACTGCACTGTAGTTTATTGTGCTGTATTGTAGTGTATTGTGCTGTATTGTAGTGTATTGTGCTGTATTGTAATGTATTGTGCTGTATTGTAGTGTATTGTTTTGTACTGTATTGTGCTTTATTGTAGTGTTTTATACTGTATTGTAGTGTATTGTAGTGTAGTGTAGTGTAGTGTGCTGTATTGTAGTGTATTGTATTGTAGTATATTGTGCCCTATTGTAGAGTATTGCATTGTAGTGTATTGCACCTTATTGTAGTGTATCGTAATGTATTGTGCTGTATTGCAGTGTATTGTGCTGTACTGTAGTTTATTGCACTGTATTGTGGTGTATTGTGCTGTATTGTGCTGTATTGTGCTGTATTATATTGTAGTGTATTGTGTTGTATTGTATTGTACTGTATTGTCGTTTATTGTGCTGTATTGTATTGTAGTGTATTGTGTTGTATTGTAGTGTATTGTTTTGTACTGTATTGTGCTTTATTGTAGTGTTTTTAATACTGTATTGTAGTGTATTGTAGTGTTTTGTAGTGTAATGTAGTGTATTGTAGTGTAGTGTGCTGTATTACAGAGTATTGCATTGTATTGTATTGTAGTGTATTGTATTGTGCTGTATTGTAGTGTATTGTGCTGTATTGTAGTTTATTGCAATGTATTGTGCTATATTGTAGTGTAGTGTATTGTAGTTGATTGTGGTGTATTATATTGTAGTGTATTGTAGTGTATTGTATTGTGCTGTATTGTAGTGTATTGTGCTGTATTGTAGTTTATTGCAATGTATTGTGCTATATTGTAGTGTAGTGTATTGTAGTTGATTGTGGTGTATTATATTGTAGTGTATTGTGTTGTAGTGTATTGTACTGTACTGTATTGTAATGGATTGTACTGTATTGTACTGTATTACAGAGTATTGCATTGTATTGTAGTGTATTGTGCTGTATTGTAGTTTATTCTGTTGTATTGTAGTTTATTGTGCTGTGTTGTAATGTATTGTAGTTTATGGTGCTGTATTGTAATGTATTGCACTGCATTGTAGTGTATTGTGCCCTATTGTAGAGTATTGCATTGTACTGTAGTGTACTGTATTGTAGCGTGTTTTAGTGTAGTTTATTCTGTTGTATTGTAGTGTATTTTAGTTTATTGCGCTGTATTGTAGTGTATTGTAATGTATTGTAGTTGATGGTGCTGTATTGTAGTGTATTGTACTGCATTGTAGTGTATTGTAGTGTATGGTGCTGTATTCTAGTGTATTGTGCTGTATTGGAGTGTATTGTATTGCAATTTATTGTGCTATATTGTAGTATATTGTAGTTTGTTGTGCTGCATTGTATTGTAGTGTATTGTATTGTATTGAAGTATATTGTTTATGATGTATTGTTTTGTGCTTTATTGTAGTGTATTGTACTGTATTGTATTGTATTGTGATGTTGTAGTGTATTGTGCTTTATTGTAGTGTATTGTATTGCAATTTATTGTACTGTATTGTAGTGTATTGTACTGTAGTGTATTGTACTGTAGTGTATTGTACTTTATTGTATGTATGTATTGTATTGTATTGTAGTGTGTTGTATTGAGCAATATTGTACTGTATTGTATTGTAGTGTATTGTGATGTTGTAGTGTATTGTATTGTTCTTTATTGTAGTGTATTGTGCTTTATTGTAGTGTATTGTATTGCAATTTATTGTACTGTATTGTATTGTATTGTATTGTACTGTAGTGTATTGTACTGTAGTGTATTGTACTGTAGTGTATTGTACTTTATTGTATGTATTGTCTTGTATTGTATTGCATTGTAGTGTGTTGTATTGAGCTATATTGTAGTGTATTTTGCTGTATTGTGCTGTATTGTAGTGTACGGTATTGTAGTGTACTGTGCTGTATTGTAGTGTAGTGTATTGTACTTTATTGTATGTATTGTCTTGTATTGTAGTGCATTGTAGTGTGTTGTATTGAGCTATATTGTAGTGTATTTTGCTGTATTGTGCTGTATTGTAGTGTACGGTATTGTAGTGTACTGTGCTGTATTGTAGTGTAGTGTATTGTACTTTATTGTATGTATTGTATTGTATTGTAGTGCATTGTAGTGTGTTGTATTGAGCTATATTGTAGTGTATTTTGCTGTATTGTGCTGTATTGTAGTGTACGGTATTGTAGTGTACTGTGCTGTATTGTAGTGTAGTGTATTGTACTTTATTGTATGTATTGTCTTGTATTGTAGTGCATTGTAGTGTGTTGTATTGAGCTATATTGTAGTGTATTTTGCTGTATTGTGCTGTATTGTAGTGTACGGTATTGTAGTGTACTGTGCTGTATTGTATTGTAGTGTAGTGTATTGTGCTGTATTGTAGTGTACGGTATTGTAGTGTACGGTATTGTAGTGTACTGTAGTGCATTGTGCTGTATTGTAGTGTACGGTATTGTAGTGTAGTGTAGTGCATTGTGCTGTATTGTAGTGTACGGTATTGTAGTATACTGTGCTGTATTGTATTGTAGTGTAGTGTATTGTAGTGTACTGTGCTGTATTGTAGTGTAGTGTAGTGTAGTGTACTGAGCTATATTGTAGTGTATTTTGCTGTATTGTGCTGTATTGTAGTGTACGGTATTGTAGTGTACTGTGCTGTATTGTAGTGTAGTGTATTGTACTTTATTGTATGTATTGTATTGTATTGTAGTGCATTGTAGTGTGTTGTATTGAGCTATATTGTAGTGTATTTTGCTGTATTGTGCTGTATTGTAGTGTACGGTATTGTAGTGTACTGTAGTGCATTGTGCTGTATTGTAGTGTACGGTATTGTAGTGTAGTGTAGTGCATTGTGCTGTATTGTAGTGTACGGTATTGTAGTATACTGTGCTGTATTGTATTGTAGTGTAGTGTATTGTAGTGTACTGTGCTGTATTGTAGTGTAGTGTACTGAGCTATATTGTAGTGTATTTTGCTGTATTGTGCTGTATTGTAGTGTACGGTATTGTAGTGTACTGTGCTGTATTGTAGTGTAGTGTATTGTACTTTATTGTATGTATTGTCTTGTATTGTAGTGCATTGTAGTGTGTTGTATTGAGCTATATTGTAGTGTATTTTGCTGTATTGTGCTGTATTGTAGTGTACGGTATTGTAGTGTACTGTGCTGTATTGTAGTGTAGTGTATTGTACTTTATTGTATGTATTGTATTGTATTGTAGTGCATTGTAGTGTGTTGTATTGAGCTATATTGTAGTGTATTTTGCTGTATTGTGCTGTATTGTAGTGTACGGTATTGTAGTGTACTGTGCTGTATTGTAGTGTAGTGTATTGTACTTTATTGTATGTATTGTCTTGTATTGTAGTGCATTGTAGTGTGTTGTATTGAGCTATATTGTAGTGTATTTTGCTGTATTGTGCTGTATTGTAGTGTACGGTATTGTAGTGTACTGTGCTGTATTGTATTGTAGTGTAGTGTATTGTGCTGTATTGTAGTGTACGGTATTGTAGTGTACGGTATTGTAGTGTACTGTAGTGCATTGTGCTGTATTGTAGTGTACGGTATTGTAGTGTAGTGTAGTGCATTGTGCTGTATTGTAGTGTACGGTATTGTAGTATACTGTGCTGTATTGTATTGTAGTGTAGTGTATTGTAGTGTACTGTGCTGTATTGTAGTGTAGTGTAGTGTAGTGTACTGAGCTATATTGTAGTGTATTTTGCTGTATTGTGCTGTATTGTAGTGTACGGTATTGTAGTGTACTGTGCTGTATTGTAGTGTAGTGTATTGTACTTTATTGTATGTATTGTCTTGTATTGTAGTGCATTGTAGTGTGTTGTATTGAGCTATATTGTAGTGTATTTTGCTGTATTGTGCTGTATTGTAGTGTACGGTATTGTAGTGTACTGTGCTGTATTGTAGTGTAGTGTATTGTACTTTATTGTATGTATTGTATTGTATTGTAGTGCATTGTAGTGTGTTGTATTGAGCTATATTGTAGTGTATTTTGCTGTATTGTGCTGTATTGTAGTGTACGGTATTGTAGTGTACTGTGCTGTATTGTAGTGTAGTGTATTGTACTTTATTGTATGTATTGTCTTGTATTGTAGTGCATTGTAGTGTGTTGTATTGAGCTATATTGTAGTGTATTTTGCTGTATTGTGCTGTATTGTAGTGTACGGTATTGTAGTGTACTGTGCTGTATTGTATTGTAGTGTAGTGTATTGTGCTGTATTGTAGTGTACGGTATTGTAGTGTACGGTATTGTAGTGTACTGTAGTGCATTGTGCTGTATTGTAGTGTACGGTATTGTAGTGTAGTGTAGTGCATTGTGCTGTATTGTAGTGTACGGTATTGTAGTATACTGTGCTGTATTGTATTGTAGTGTAGTGTATTGTAGTGTACTGTGCTGTATTGTAGTGTAGTGTAGTGTAGTGTACTGTGCTGTATTGTAGTGTAGTGTATTGTAGTGTACTGTGCCGTATTGTAGTGTAGTGTACTGTGCTGTATTGTAGTGTACGGTATTGTAGTATACTGTGCTGTATTGTATTGTAGTGTAGTGTATTGTAGTGTACTGTGCTGTATTGTAGTGTAGTGTATTGTAGTATACTGTGCTGTATTGTATTGTAGTGTAGTGTATTGTAGTGTACTGTGCTGTATTGTAGTGTACGGTATTGTAGTGTACTGTGCTGTATTGTATTGTAGTGTAGTGTATTGTAGTGTACTGTGCTGTATTGTATTGTATTGTGCTGTATTGTAGTGTACGGTATTGTAGTATACTGTGCTGTATTGTATTGTAGTGTAGTGTATTGTAGTGTACTGTGCTGTATTGTAGTGTAGTGTATTGTAGTGTACTGTGCTGTATTGTAGTGTAGTGTATTGTAGTGTACTGTGCTGTATTGTAGTGTAGTGTATTGTAGTGTACTCTGCTGTATTGTAGTGTACGGTATTGTAGTATACTGTGCTGTATTGTAGTGTACTGTGCTGTATTGTAGTGTACGGTATTGTAGTATACTGTGCTGTATTGTAGTGTAGTGTACGGTATTGTAGTATACTGTGCTGTATTGTAGTGTAGTGTATTGTATTGTAGGGTACTGTGCTGTATTGTAGTGTAGTGTATTGTAGTGTACTGTGCTGTATTGTAGTGTAGTGTATTGTAGTGTACTGTGCTGTATTGTAGTGTAGTGTATTGTAGTGTACTGTGCTGTATTGTAGTGTAGTGTATTGTGTACCTGCTGTAAGAAGGCTATGAGGTTACTGGTGCCCCACTTGTCAGGCCTGGGCAGGTTGATGTCTTTGAGGTAGAGGACCAGGTTCTCACAGTGTTTGGGTCTGTAGGCCCGTCCCGTGTTGGAACTGAGCAGCAGACATGTCTGACTGAGCTTCTGGAGGACATGACGAGACGAGGTCTGGGCGCTACAGTGGACCACCGCTACCTGGGTGGAACGCAGCCGAGAGAACGCATAGCGCAGCAGCATACTGGAGGAGAACACACAGACACATTAACACAAACACACATATTAACACACACAGAAATGAACACACACACAGAAATGAACACACACACAAACATGAACACACTCACAAACACACATTAACACTCACACACACACATTAACACACACACACATTAACACACACATTAACACACACACACACACATTAACACACACACACACATTAACACACATTAACACACAAACACATTAACACACACACATTAACACACACACAATGTTGGCAGAACATAGGCTAAATGCCAAATAGATTTTCCAGACCATAACATTGAAGGAGGACATGAGTCATTAGAGGTTAGATATCAGAGGATGAAGAGGAGATGACAGAGGAAGAGGAAGAGATAGGAGGGAGGAGAGAGGAAAATTAACTCTGTATTGAAAAGTGTTGATGCCGCAGGGGTCTGTTTAACCGAATTTGTGAGAAAAACCTCAGGGCGAGGAGGGACATTTTGTGAGGGTGCAAACTGAGATAGGATAATTGGGATGTGTGTGTGTGTGTGTGTGCGCGCGCGTGCCTGAGCGCAGCAGTGGAAATTAATTAGATGTTTTTTCATCAGACAGGGATGACAAGCGTTTCCATGACGCCCTGACATTTCAGCGAGATTAGGGTTGTGGGTGTCATGGAGGGGGGTGGCTCAAGTGGAGTGTAAAAGCCAATCAGAGATGCCCTCCCTCTACTGGGTGCCCCAGGGATGACAGTAATGACTGTAGATTCAACAAGTCTCAGGCCCCCCGCCTGCCCCTCAGTCCGCTGTGCTATTCTAAGAAAGGTCACGCCTTAAATAAAACATGCCTGGAAACATACGTGTGTGTCATACCGTTCTCCCTGAACAGTAAGAGGAGGTTGTGCATGATCTGGCTAGAGTGTATTATACATCCTGTGTGTGTGTGTCCGTTTACCCCTTGCCACAGCCCTCAGGCCCCACCAGTATGAAGGGTTGTCTGTGCTGGGAGGAGAGCCAGTGGGAGAAGCAGTGCAGTCCTCTCTGCATGTCGGGGGTCTGGATGACGGGGAGTGTGTGAGTGTGTGTGAGCTCTTCCAGGCTGAGGCCGTCAGGACGTTCCAGAGTGTACACACACAGCCGGCCAGACTCAGGGTCATAGTAGGTGTCCAGGGGCTTCCTCGGGTCAGGAGGGCTCTCTCTAGCCCAGACCAGCACCTGCAGGAAATGCACACACACATATAGTGCTTTCGGAAAGTATAGAGACCCCTTGACCTTTTCCACATTTTGTTAGGTTACAGCCTTGTTCTAAAATGTATTAAATTGTTTTCCCCCTCATGAATCTACAAACAATACCCCATAAATAAAAGGCAAAATCTTTTCTTTTTTTTAAGCTAATTTATATATTTTAAAAAAAATGTAAATATCAAATAAGTATTCAGACCCTTTACTCAGTACTTTGTTTAATCACCTTTGGCAGTGATTACAGCCTCGAGTCTTCTTGGGTATGACGCTACAGGCTTGGCACACCTGTATTTGGGGAGTTTCTCCCATTCTTCTCTGCAGATCCTCTCAAGCTCTGTCAGGTTGGATGGGGAGCGTCGCTGCACAGCTATTTTCAGGTCTCTCCAGAGATGTTCGATTGGGTTCAAGTCCCGTCTCTGGCTGGGCCACTCATGGACATTCAGAGACTTATCCCGAAGCCACTCCAGCATTATCTTGACTACGTGCTTAGGTTCGTTGTCCTGTTGGAAGGTGAACCTTTGCCCCAGTCTGAGGTCCTGAGCGCTCTGGAACTTTGCCTGTTCATTTTTGCCTCAATCCTGACTAGTCTCACAGTCCCTGCCGCTGAAAAACTTCCCCACAGCAAGGATTGGCGTTCAGGCCAAAGAGTTCAATCTTGGTTTCGTCAGACCAGAGAACCTTGTTTCTCATGGTCTGATAGTCCTTTAGGTGCCTTTTAATGAGGAGTGGCTTCCGTCTGGCCACGCTACCATAAAGGCCTGATTGTTGGAGTGCTGCAGAGATGGTTGTCTTTCTTGAAGGTTCTCCTATCTCCACAGAGGAACTCTAGAGCTCTGTCATAGTGACCATCTGGTTCTTGGTCACCTCCCTGACCAAGGCCCTTCTCCCCTGATTGCTCAGTTTGGCCGGGTGGCCAGCTCTAGGAAGAGTCTTTGTGGTTACAAACTTCTTCCATTTATGAATGATGGAGGCCACTGTGTTCTTGGGGACCTTCAATGCTGCAGACATTTTTTGGTACCCTTCCCCAGATCTGTGCCTCGACACAATCCTGTCTCAGAGCTCTACGGACAATTCCTTCAACCTCAATGCTTGGTTTTTGCTCTGACATGTACTGTCAACTATGTGACCTTATATAGACAGGTGTGTGCCTTTCCATATCATGTCCAATCAATTGAATTTACCACATGTGGATTTCAATCAAGTTGTAGAAACATCTCAAGGATGATCAACGAAAACAGGATGCACCTGAGCTCAGTTTCAAGACGCATAGTAAAGGGTCTGAATATTTATGTAAATGAGGTATTTCTGTTTTTATACATTTGCTCAAATGTGGTATTGGGGGGTATTGTGTGTAGATTGCTGAGGATTTTTATTCATTTAATATATTTTAGAATAAGGCTGTAAAGTAACAAAATGTGGAAAAAGTCAATGGGTCTGAATACTTTCCGTAAGATGTTTATTAGTTGATTAATGGATGGATGGATGGCTGGATAGTTAAATGGATGGATAAATGGATGGATAGTTAAATGGACAGATAAATGGATGGATAGCTAAATGGATGGATGAACAGATGGACAAACGGATGGATGGCTGGATAAATGGATGGATAGTGAAATGGATGGATGGATATTTAAATGGATGGATAGTTAACCTGTCAAGGTATAGGGGGCAGTATTTTTGATTTCGGATGAAAAGCGTGCCCAGAGTAAACTGCCTAATACTCGTGCTCAGAGTCAAATATTTGCATATTATTCGTAGATTTGGATAGAAAACACTCTGAAGTTTCTAAAACTGTTTGAATGATGTCTGTGAATATATCAGAACTCATATGGCAGGTAAAAACCTGAGAAAAACCCAACCAGGAAGTGGGAGATTGAGAATTGTAGTTCTTCTTTTGAATCCCTATCGAAACGACAGTGTCTGTGGGGTCATGTTGCACTTCCTAAGGCTTCCATTGGCTGTCAACAGCCTTCAGAAAGTGTTTTCATCCTTCTCCTGTTACTGGGCAGAAAATAGTAGCTCAGTCAATGAGTGGACTGCCTGGGACCAGCGAGTTGTTTACTGCACGGGCAAATTTGGCATGCCCCTCCTTCTTTTTCTCCTGGAATGAATACACTATTGTCCGGTTGGAATATTATTGCATTTTTACGTTAAAAATACCCTAAAGATTGATTGTAAACAACGTTTGACATGTTTCTACGAACGGTAATGGAACTATTTGACTTTTCGTCTCTGGTACTGCGCTCGCGCGTTATGCCTTTGGATAGTGATCTGAACGCACGAACAAAACGGAGGTATTTGGACATAAATATGGAGTATTTCGAACAAAACAAACATTTCTTGTGGAAGTAGGAGTCCTCGGAGTGCATTCTGATAAAGATCAGCAAAGAGAATGTTTACAATACTAATTCAGAGTTCGTTGATGACAGAACTTGGCAGGTAGCTGTATAGCTTGCTTCGATGGCTGAGCTATGTACTCAGAATATTGAACAATGTGCTTTCTCCGTAAAGTTATTTTGAAATCTGACAAAGCTGTTGCGTCAAGGAGTAGTGTATCTATAATTCTTTCAAAACTGTTGTAAATGTTATCAACGTTTATGATGAGTATTTTTGTAAATTGATGTGCACATTCACTGGGAGTTTTGGTGGGAATACATTTTCTGAACATCACGCGCCAATGTAAAATGCTGTTTTTGGATATAAATATGAACTTTATCGAGCAAAACATACATGTATTGTATAACATGAAGTCCTATGAGTGCCATCTGATGAAGATCATCAAAGGTTAGTGAATATTTTAGCTGTACTTTTGGTTTTAATGATGCATGTCCTTGCTTGGAAAACGGCTGTGTGGATTTTCTTGTGAAGTTTATGTCCTAACATAATCAAATTTTATGCTTTCGCCGTAAAGTCTTTTTGAAATCGGACAATGTGGTTAGATGAACTTCTATGGGCTACCTGTGGGACACAGCCAGTGAAATATCAGGGCGGCAAATTCAAAACAACAAAATGTCATAATTCAACTTTCTCAAACATACAACTATTTTACACCATTTTAAAGATACACTTCTCCTTGATGAAACCACATTGTCCGATTTCAAAAAGGCTTTACAGCGAAAGCAAAACATTAGATTATGTTAGGAGAGTACATAGACAAAAAAAAATCACACAGCCATTTTCCAAGCAAGGACATGCATCACGAAAACCAAAAACACAGCTAAATGAAGCACTAACCTTTGACGATCTTCATCAGATGACACTCCTAGGACATTATGTTACACAATACATGTATGTTTTGTTCGATAAAGTTCATATTTATATCCAAAAACAGCATTTTACATTAGCGCGTGATGTTCAGAAGATGTATTCCCACCAAAACTCCCGGTGAATGTGCACATCAATTTACAAAAATACTCATCATAAACGTTGACAAAATATACTGCTCAAAAAAATAAAGGGAACACTTAAACAACACATCCTAGATCTGAATGAAATAAATAATCTTATTAAATACTTTTTTCTTTACATAGTTGAATGTGCTGACAACAAAATCACACAAAAATAAATCAATGGAAATCCAATTTATCAACCCATGGAGGTCTGGATTTGGAGTCCCTCTCAAAATTAAAGTGGAAAACCACACTACAGGCTGATCCAACTTTGATGTAATGTCCTTAAAACAAGTCAAAATGAGGCTCAGGAGTGTGTGTGGCCTCCACGTGCCTGTATGACCTCGCTACAACGCCTGGGCATGCTCCTGATGAGGTGGCGGATGGTCTCCTGAGGGATCTCCTCCCAGACCTGGACTAAAGCATCCGCCAACTCCTGGACAGTCTGTGGTGCAATGTGGCGTTGGTGGATGGAGTGAGATATGATGTGCTCAATTGGATTCAGGTCTGGGGAACGGGCGGGCCAGTCCATAGCATCAATACCTTCCTCTTGCAGGAACTGCTGACACACTCCAGCCACATGAGGTCTAGCATTGTCTTGCATTAGGAGGAACCCAGGGCCAACCGCACCAGCATATGGTCTCACAAGGGGTCTGAGGATCTCATCTCGGTACCTAATGGCAGTCAGGCTACCTCTGGCGAGCACATGGAGGGCTGTGCGGCCCCCCAAAGAAATGCCACCCCACACCATGACTGACCCACCGCCAAACCGGTCATGCTGGAGGATGTTGCAGGCAGCAGAATGTTCTCCACGACGTCTCCAGACTCTGTCACGTGTGCTCAGTGTGAACCTGCATTCATCTGTGAAGAGCACAGGGCGCCAGTGGCGAATTTGCCAATCTTGGTGTTCTCTGGCAAATGCCAAACGTCCTGCATGGTGTTGGGCTGTAAGCACAATCCCCACCTGTGGACGTCGGGCCCTCATACCACCCTCATGGAGTCTGTTTCTGACCGTTTGAGCAGACACATGCACATTTGTGACCTGCTGGAGGTCATTTTGCAGGGCTCTGGCAGTGCTTCTGCTCCTCCTTGCACAAAGGCAGAGGTAGCGGTCCTGCTGCTGGGTTGTTGCCCTCCTACGGCCTCCTCCACGTCTCCTGATGTACTGGCCTGTCTCCTGGTAGCGCCTCCATGCTCTGGACACTACGCTGACAGACACAGCAAACCTTCTTGCCACAGCTCGCATTGATGTGCCATCCTGGATGAGCTGCACTACCTGAGCCACTTGTGTGGGTTGTAGACTCCGTCTCATGCTACCACTAGAGTGAAAGCACCGCCAGCATTCAAAAGTGACCAAAACATCAGCCAGGAAGCATAGGAACTGAGAAGTGGTATGTGGTCCCCACCTGCAGAACCACTCCTTTATTGGGGGTGTCTTGCTAATTGCCTATAATTTCCACCTGTTGTCTATTCCATTTGCACAACAGCATGTGAAATGTATTGTCAATCAGTGTTGCTTCCTAAGTGGACAGTTTGATTTCACAGAAGTGTGATTGACTTGGAGTTACATTGTGTTGTTTAAGTGTTCCCTTTATTTTTTTGAGCAATTATTTAAAGAATTATAGATAGACTACTCCTGGATGCAACCGCTGTGTCAGATTTTAAAATAGCTTTACAGAGAAAGCACATTTTTCAATATTCTGAGTACATAGCTCGCCGTCACAGCAAGCTATACAGACACCCGCCAAGTTCGGGGTCACCTAAACTCAGAATATTCATTCAAGAAGAAAAAGAAGGATATTCATTCAAGAAGAAAAAGAAGGAAAGGCGCCCTCGTGGGATTGCGCATATCCAATCCCTTTGTCCACAGGCAGTCCACTGATTGACTGAGCTCCTATTATCTGCCCAGTGACAGGAGAATGCTGAAAGAACTTTCTGAAGGCTGTTGACAGCCAATGGAAGCCTTAGGAAGTGCAACGTGACCCCACAGAAACTGTAGTTTCGATAGAGAATCAAAAGAAGAACTACAATTCTCAGACTTTCCACTTCCTGGTTGGATTTTTCTCAGGTTTCTGCCTGCCATATGAGTTCTGTTATACTCAAAGACACCATTCAAACAGTTTTAGAAACTTCAGAGTGTTTTCTATCCAAATCTACTAATAATATGCATATTCTAGTTTCTGGGCCAGAGTAGTAACCAGTTTAATTTGGGTACGTTTTTCGTCCGGCCGTGAAAATACTACCCCCTACACCTCAACAGGTTAACGAGAGTCTTATCTTTAAAATGGTGTAAAATAGTTGATTGTTTGAGAAAATGAAATTATGAGATTTTTGCTGTTTTGTATTTCACGCCATGCAATTTCACTGGCTGTTGAATAGTGTCTAACGGTCACGTCCCACCTAGCCCAGAGAAGTTAAATGGATGGATAGTTAAATGGATGGATGGTTAAATGGATGGATAAATAGTTAAATGGATGGATAATTAAATGGATGGATAGTTAAATGGATGGATGAACAGATGGACAAATGGATGGATAGTTAAATGGATGGATGGTTAAATGGATGGATGAACAGATGGACAAACGGATGGATGGATGGATGGATGGATGGATGGATGGATGGATGGATGGATGGATGGATGGATGGATGGACAAACAGATGGATAGTTAAATGGATGGATAGGTAATGGATGAATAAATGGATGGATAGTTAAATGGATGGATAGTTAAATGGATAGGTAATGGATGAATAAATGGATCGATGAACAGATGGACAAACGGATGGATGGATGGACAAACAGATGGATAGTTAAATGGATGGATAAATGGATGGATAGTTAAATGGATGGATGAACAGATGAACAAACGGACGGATGAATGGATAAATGGATTGACCGCCTCGTCTTACCTCCTTGGCGAAGTCCTGTCTTGATTTGAGGTTGAGGTTCCCGCCCAGCCCTCTGATGAGACTAACCACAAACTGACCACGCTCTGTCACTCCACTCAGGTGGGACAGACCGTTCAACACCGTCCCTACCAGACTGGTCTCCACCACCAAGTCATTCTGACAGACAGAGACAGAAACAGAGACAGAGAGAGTCAGAATAGTTTTGAACACAAGATATCCAATCCACAACAATATATTTGGGGTAAAACTGATTGGCTAGAGTATATTTGGGGTAAAATTCCAATTGGCTAGAGTATATTTGGGGTAAAACTCCAATTGGCTAGAGTATATTTGAGGTAAAACTCCAATTTGCTAGAGTATATTTGAGGTCAAACTCCAATTGGCTAGAGTATATTTGAGGTCAAACTCCAATTGGCTAGAGTATATTTGAGGTAAAACTCCAATTGGCTAGAGTATATTTGAGGTAAAACTCCATTTGGCTAGAGTATATTTGAGGAAAAACTCCAATTGGCTAGAGTATATTTGGGGTAAAACTCCAATTGGCTAGAGTATATTTGTGGTAAAACTCCAATTGGCTAGAGTATATTTGTGGTAAAACTCCAATTGGCTACATTAATCCAGTTGATGCTATTGATTATGACCAGAAGAGGGCAGTGTCAGTATGTATCACCTGTTTAAGCACCCAGTCAAGACCTCTGTGAAAGTAGTCTCCCATCCAGTTCTCCAGGTTACTGCGACACTCATCAGGCTGACCCTTCAGCCACGACTTGACCAACGCACTCACATCTGTGTCCTCATCACTACAGAGAGAAGAGAAGGGTTGGAACATGACTAAAACATGAATGGAGGTTAACCCATCAAGGACCACACATACAAAACACACACATACACACCAACCTGAGAAAAATCATGCCCATGCGTGAGATTGTGGCTGGTGAGGCACAGCTGAGGTCGTGGGTCTCAAAGACAAAGTTGACGTTGGGTCCAAACTGGATCCTCTCTCCACTGGGCATGGTCAGAAGACGGTTGTCATCCAACACCGAGTTCAACGATTCGATCCACTCTGGGTCTATGTCCCCGTCACAGATGATCCACGAGCTCACCTCTGGAACACACACAACAGCTAACATCAGGGCACTCCCCTTCAATATTGCAAATAGACTGTAGCTTCCATCAATGTAATTTGCCTGAATAATTTCCAAGCCCCATACAGTTGAAGTCGGAAGTTTACATACACTTAGGTTAGAGTCATTAAAACTAGTTTTTCAGCCACTCCACAAATGTATTGTTTAACAAACTATAGTTTTGGCAAGTCGGTTAGGACATCTACTTCGTGCATGACACAAGTAATTTTTCCAACAATTGTTTACAGACAGATTATTTCACTTATAATTCACTGTATCACAATTCCAGTGTGTCAGAAGTTTACATACACTAAGTTGACTGTGCCTTTAAACAGCTTAGAAAATTCCAGAAAATGATGTCATGGCTTTAGAAGCTTCTGATAGGCTAATTGACATCATTTGAGTAAATTGGAGGTGTACCTGTGGATGTATTTCAAGGCCTACCTTCAAACTCAGTGCCTCTGCTTGACATCATGGGGAAATCATTTAAAGTTAAAGCTTGCCAAAACTATAGTTTTGTGGAGTGGTTGAAAAACAAGTTTTAATGACTCCAACATAAGTGTATGTAAACTTCCGACTTCAACTGTACACACACACAACAGTTCAAAAGTTTGGGGTCACTTAGAAATGTCCTTGTTTTTGAAAGAAAATTAAAAAAAATGTCCATTAAAATAATATCAAATTGATCAGAAATATGTTGTAAATGACTATCGTAGCTGGAAACGGCAGATGTTTTTATGAAATATCTACATAGGTGTACAGAGGCCCATTATCAGCAACCATCACTTCTGTGTTCCAATGACAAGTTGTGTTAGCTAATCCAAGTTGAGCATTTTAAAAGGCTAATTGATCATTAGAAAACCCTTTTGCAATTATGTTAGCACAGCTGAAAACTGTTGTCCTGATTATTAAAGAAGCAAAAAAACTGGCCTGATTTAGACAAGTTGAGTATCTGGAGCATCAGCATTTGTGGGTTCGATTACAGGCTCAAAATGGCCAGAAACAAAGAACTGTCTTCTGAAACTCGTCAGTCTATTCTTGTTCTGAGAAATGAAGGCTATTCCATGCGAAAAATTGCCAAGAAATTGAAGATCTCATACAACGCTGTGTACTACTCCCTTCACTGAACAGCGCAAACTGGCTCTAACCAGAATAGAAAGAGTGGGAGGTGCACAACTGAGCAAGAGGACAAGTACATTAGAGTGTCTAGTTTGACAGACGTCTCACAAGTCCTCAACTGGCAGCTTCATTAAATAGTACCCACGAAACACCAGTCTCAACGTCAACAGTGAAGAGGCGACTCTGGGATGCTGGCCTTCTAGGCAGAGCTGCAAAGAAAAAGCCATATCTCAGACTGGCCAATAAAAAGAAAAGATTAAGATGGGCAAAAGAACACAGACACTGGACAGAGGAAGACTGGAAAAAAGTGTTACGGACAGACGAATCTAAGTTTGAGGTGTTCGGATCACAAAGAACATTCGTGAGACGCAGAAAAAATGAAAAGATGCTGGAGGAGTGCTTGACGCCATCTGTCAAGCATGGTGGAGGCAATGTGATGGTCTGGGGATGCTTTGGTTGTGGTAAAGTGGGAGATTTGTACAGGGTAAAAGGGATCTTGAAGAAGGAAGGCTATCACTCCATTTTGCAACGCCATGCCATACCCTGTGGACGGCGCTTAATTGGAGTCAATTTCCTCCAACAACAGGACAATGGCCCAAAGCACAGCTCTAAACTATGCAAGAACAATTTAGGGAAGAAGCAGTCAGCTGGTATTCTGTCTATAATGGAGTGGCCAGCACAGTCACCGGATCTCAACCCTATTGAGCTGTTGTGGGAGCAGCTTGACTGTATGGTATGTAATAAGTGCCCATCAGGCAATCCAACTTGTGGGAGGTGCTTCAGGAACATGGGTTGAAATCTCTTCAGATTACCTCAACAAATTGACAACTAGAATGCCAAATGTCTGCAAGGCTGTAATTGCTGCAAATGGAGGATTCTTTGACGAAAGAAAAGTTTGAAGGACACAATTATTTCAAATAAAAATCAAGATGGCGTAGCAGTGCAGACGTGTTTTGTTCGTACTTTTGTAGTTTTCGTATTTTTTGTATACATTTCAAATTTTATTTTCAATCTCTTTTCCATTTTAATTCAATTATACCTTCCGGTAACCTGCCTCACCCAATGTGATACGGAACCGCTATTATTTTACATTTTTAGACCTTACAGCAAGAACCACCTAGCCATCAGAAGCTAACCAGCTACAAGCTATTTAGTCATTGTTAGCCACTGCTAGCGGCCTTTACCCTTCTGCACAGATACCAGACCTTTTTTTTGCCTGGATAATACTTGCCAGCCTACCAGTATCGGACTGTTTCTCCACTACTACGCCGGATTCCTGCCGTAATCCCAGGACCATTACTCCTGATCTTCACAGCTAGCTAGCACCCACCGAGTTACCTAGTACCGAAGCTATCCCTGAGGCCCACCTCCAGGCCTACTCAGTTGTTAACCCGGATTCCACCCAAACACGGCTAGAACCCACTACTCCACCGGATCCTCGCCGTAAGCTCTGGACCTTGGCACCGGATCACCGCTGCTACCGAGTGGCTATAGTGGCTAACACCCCTGCCCCAAAGCTAACACCAGTTAGCCGTGAGCCAGGCGCATCTCCCGGCTAGCAAATTAAATTACTACAATACCTCTTTCGCCATCTGGCTTGGATCCTTGTCGACACGGCGCCGCGCCGCGCCGCACCACCACGACTGGTCTGCCGACGAATACTCCATCCGCTGTGCCTTCAACCGGCCTCCGTCGGAGCAGATGCTTCTACTAGACCCAGCTACTAACTTTAAACGCCGTGTCGCACGCGTGCTAGCGGAGTAGCGACTACTCTGCGGCTTCCCTGTCCCATCTATTGCTGCCCCCTGGACCCTATGATCACTTGGCTACATAGCTGATGCCTGCTGGACTGTCCATTAATCACGGTACTCCATTCTGTTTATTTTTTGTTTATCTGTCAGCCAAAGGCCACAAACTCAGGCTCTGTGTGTAGTTAACCGACCCTCTCTGCCCAGTCATCGCCATTGTTGTTGTTGTTTTAGCTGATCAGCTGTTGTTGACTTACCCGTTGTTGTCTAGCTTGCTCTCCCAAATTTTCACCTGTGATTACTTTATGCCTCGCTGTATGTCTCTCTCAAATGTCATTATGCCTTGTATACCGTTGTTTAGGTTAGTTATCATTGTTTTAGTTTACAATGGAGCCCCTAGTTCCACTCATCATACCTCTGATACTTCCTTTGTCCCACCTCCCACAAATGCGGTAACCTCACCCATTATAACCAGAATGTCCAGAGATACAACCTCTCTTATCATCACTCAGTGCCTGGGCTTACCTCCGCTGTACCCACACCCCGCCATACCCCTGTCTGCACATTATGCCCTGAATCTATTCTACCACGCCCAGAAATCTGCTCCTTTTATTCTTTGTCCCCAACGCTCTAGGCGACCAGTTTTGATAGCCTTTAGCCGTACCCTCATCCTACTCCTCCTCTGTTCCTTGGGTGATGTGGAGGTAAACCCTCATTTGTTGACTTCTGTGATCGAAAAAGCCTTGGTTTCATGCATGTCAACATCAGAAGCCTCCTCCCTAAGTTTGTTTTATTCACAGCTTTAGCACACTCCGCCAACCCGGATGTCCTTGCCGTGTCTGAATCCTGGCTTGGGAAGGCCACCAAAAATTCTGAGATTTCCATACCCAACTAAAACTTTTTCCATCAAGATAGAACTGCCAAAGGGGGAGGAGTTGCAATCTACTGCAGAGATAGCTTGCAAAGTTCCGTCATACTTTCCAGGTCTATACCCAAACAGTTCGAACTTCTAATTTTAAAAATGAATCTCTCCAAAAATAAGTCTCTCACTGTTGCCGCCTGCTATCGACCCCCCTCCGCTCCCAGCTGTGCCCTGGACACCATTTGTGAATTGATCGCCCCCATCGAGCCTCAGAGTTCGTTCTGCTAGGTGACCTAAACTGGGATATGCTTAACACCCCGGCAGTCCTACAATCTAAGCCAGATGCCCTCAATCTCACACAAATCATCAAGGAACGCACCAGGTACAACCCTAAATCCGTAAACATGGGCACCCTCATAGACATTATTCTGACCAACTTGCCCTCCAAATACGCCTCTGCTGTTTTCAATCAGGATCTCAGCGATCACTGCCTCATTGCCTGTATCCGCTATGGGTCTGCGGTCAAACGACCACCCCTCATCAGTGTCAAACGCTCCCTAAAACACTTCTGCGAGCAGGCCTTTCTAATCGACCTGGCCCGGGTATCCTGGAAGGATATTGACCTCATCCCGTCAGTCGAGGATGCCTGGTCATTCTTTAAAAGTAATTTCCTCACAATCTTAGATAAGCATGCCCCTTTCAAAAAATGCAGAACTAAGAACAGATATAGCCCTTGGTTCACTCCAGACCTGACTGCCCTTGACCTGCACAAAAACATCCTGTGGTGGACTGCAATAGCATCGAAAAGTCCCCGCGATATGCAACTGTTCAGGGAAGTCAGGAACCAATACACGCAGTCAGTCAGGAAAGAAAATGCTACCTTTTTTCAAGCAGAAATTTGCATCCTGTAGCTATAACTCAAAAAAGTTTTGGGACACTGTAAAGTCAATGGAAAACAAAAGCACCTCCTCCCAGCTGCCCACTGTACTGAGGCTAGGTAACACGGTCACCACCGATAAATCCATGATAATCGAAAATTAGCTAGACAATCTGGACCCTCTCTTTCTAAAACTATCCACCCCTATTACCAGCCTGTTCAACCTCTCTTTTGTATCGTCCGAGATCCCTAAAGATTGGAATGTTGCCGTGGCCATCCCCCTCTTCAAAGGGGGTGACACCCTAGACCCAAACTGTTACAGACCTATTTCCATCCTGCCCTGCCTATCTAAAGTCTTCGAAAGCCAAGTTAATAAACAGATCACTGACCATTTCGAATCCCACCGTACCTTCTCCGCTGTGCAATCCGGTTTCCGAGCCGGTCACGGGTGCACCTCAGCCACGCTCAAGGTTCTAAACGATATCATAACCGCCATCGATAAAAGACAGTACTGTGCAGCCGTCTTCATCGACCTGGCCAAGGCTTTCGACTCTGTCACCGTATTCTTATCGGCAGACTCAATAGCCTTGGTTTTTCTAATGACTGCCTCGCCTGGTTCACCAACTACTTTGCAGACAGAGTTCAGTGTGTCAAATCGGAGGGCATGTTGTCCGGACCTCTGGCAGTCTCTATGGGGGTACCACAGGGTTCAATTCTCGGGCCGACTCTTTTCTCTGTATATATCAATGATGTCGCTCTTGCTGCGGGCGATTCCCTGATCCACCTCTACGCAGACGACACCATTCTTTATACTTCTGGCCCTTCCTTGGACACTGTGCTAACAAACCTCCAAACGATCTTCAATGCCATACAACACTCCTTCCGTGGCCTCCAACTGCTCTTAAATGCTAGTAAAACCAAATGCATGCTTTTCAACCGTTCGCTGCACGCACCTGCCCGCCTGACTAGCATCACCACCCTGGACGGTTCCAACCTAGAATATGTGGACAACTACAAATACCTAGGTGTCTGGTTAGACTGTAAACTCTCCTTCCAGACTCATATTAAACATCTCCAATCCAAAATCAAATCTAGAATCGGCTTTCTATTTCGCGCCGCCAAACATACCCTTGTAAAACTGACTATCCTACCGATCCTCGACTTCGGCGATGTCATCTACAAAATAGCTTCCATTACTCTACTCAGCAAACTGGATGCAGTCTATCACAGTGCCATCCGTTTTGTTACCAAATCACCTTATACCACCCACCACTGCGACCTGTATGCTCTAGTCTGCTGGCCCTCGCTACATATTCGTTGCCAGACCCACTGGCTCCACATCATCTATAAGTCTATGCTAGGTAAAGCTCCGCCTTATCTCAGTTCACTGGTCACAATAACAACACCCACCCATAGCACACGTTCCAGCAGGAATATTTCACTGATCATCCCCAAAGCCAACACCTCATTTGGCCGCCTTTCATTCCAGTTCTCTGCTGCCAGTGACTGGAACAAATTGCAAAAATCGCTGAAGTTGGAGACTTTTATTTCCCTCGCCAACTTTAAACATCAGCTACCTGAGCTGCTAACCGATCTCTGCAGCTGTACATAGTCCATCTGTAAATTGCCCACCCAATCTACCTACCTCATCCCCATACTGTTTTTATTTTATTTACTTTTCTGCTCTTTTGCACACCAGTATTTCCACTTGCACATCATCATATGCTCATTTATCACTACAGTGTTAATCTGCTAAATTGTAATTATTCGCTCCTATGGCCTATTTATTGCCAACCTCCTCATGCCTTTTGCACACACTGTATATAGACTTAATTTTTTTCTACTGTGTCATTGACTTGTTTATTGTTTACTCCATGTATAACTCTGTTGTCTGTGTCACACTGCTTTGCTTTATCTTGGCCAGGTCGCAGTTGTAAATGAGAACTAGTTCTCAACTAGCCTACCTGGTTAACCTCTCTAGGGCCGGTGGGACGAAATCGTTTATTTAAATTGTTAATTTATCTAACCACACTGTCCGATTTCAAAAAGGCTTTACAACGAAAGCAAAACATTAGATTATGTCAGCAGAGTACCCAGCCAGAAATAATCAGACACCCATTTTTCAAGCTAGCATATAATGTCACAAAAACCCAGAAGACAGCTAAATGCAGCACTAACCTTTGATGATCTTCATCAGATGACACACCTAGGACATTTAGGACAAATTTAGTAAATTCACCGGAAGTTTGCGGTGGGTGTGCTAGTTCTGAACGTCACATGCTAATGTAAAAAGCTGGTTTTTGATATAAATATGAACTTGATTGAACAAAACATGTATGTATTGTATAACATAATGTCCTAGGGTTGTCATCTGATGAAGATCATCAAAGGTTAGTGCTACATTTAGCTGTGGTTTGGGTTTATGTGATTGTGACTATATGTGACTATGCCATTGAAACACACAGGGGCTTATTAATGTTTCGGCACTTCCTATTGCTTCCACTAGATGTCACCAGCCTTTACAAAGTGTTTTGAGTCTTCTACTGTGAGATCTGACCGAACAAGAGCCTTGGAACGGTGATGGCCGATTAGACTCTGGCGCGCGAGGTCATGTTGGGTACCCTCGTTCCAATACGTTTTAAAAGAGAATGCATTCGTCCACCTTGAATATTATTCATGTTCTGGTTAAAAAAGGCACTAATGATTTATGCTATACAACGTTTGACATGTTTGAACGAACGTAAATATATTTTTTCCCCTCGTTCATGAAGTGAAGTCCGGCGGGCTTAGATCATGTGCTAACAACACGGAGCTTTTTGGACATAAATGATGAGCTTTTTTGAACAAAACTACATTCGTTATGGACCTGTGATTCCTGGAAGTGACATCTGATGAAGAGAATCAAAGGTAATGGATTATTTACATAGTATTTTCGATTTTAGATCTCTCCAACATGGCCGTTAGTCTGTATCGCAAAGCGTATTTTTCTGGGCGCAGTGCTCAGATTATTGCAAAGTGTGATTTCCCAGTAAGGTTATTTTTAAATCTGGCAAGTCGATTGCGTTCAAGAGATGTAAATCTATAATTCTTTAAATGACAATATAATATTTTACCAATGTTTTCTAATATTAATTATTTAATTTGTTGTGCTGACTTGACTGCCGGTTATTGGAGGGAAACGATTCCCTGAACATCAACGCCATAGTAAAACGCTGTTTTTGGATATAAATATGAACTTGATAGAACTAAAAATGCATGTATTGTCTAACATAATGTCCTAGGAGTGTCATCTGATGGAGATTGTCAAAGGTTAGTGCATCATTTTAGCTGGTTTTATGGTTTTGGTGACGCCTGTCTTTGAATTGACAAAACATTACACACAGCTATTGTCAATGTACTCTCCTAACATAATCTAACTTTATGCTTTTGCCGTAAAACCTTTTTGAAATCGGACAACGTGGTTAGATTAAGGAGATGTTTATCTTTCAAAGGGTGTAAGATAGTTGTATGTTTGAAAAATTTGAATTTTTACATTTATTTGGTTTCAAATTTGCCGCTCTTGAAATGCACCTGCTGTTGATAGGGTGCACCACGGGTGGCACGCTAGCGTCCCACATAGCCCCAAGAAGTTAACGAGAGTCTTATCTTTAAAATGGTGTAAAATAGTCATATTTTTGAAAAATTGAAGTAATAGCATATCTAAGGATTTGAATAACGCGCCACAGGATTCAACTGGCTGCTGAGTAGGTGGGACGCAAGCCCATAGAGGTTAAACTCACAGACACCATTCAAACAGTTTTAGAAACTTTAGGGTGTTTTCTATCCAAAGCCAATAATTATATGCATATTCTAGTTACTGGGCAGGAGTAGTAACCAGATTAAATCGGGTACGTTTTTTATCCGGCCGTGTCAATACTGTATAATATTGTATAACAGACATTATATGCTAGCTTGAAAAATGGGTGTGTGATTATTTCTGGCTGGGTACTCTCCTGACATAATCTAATGTTTTGCTTTCGTTGTAAAGCCTTTTTGAAATCGGACAATGTGGTTAGATTAACGAGAGTCTTGTCTTTAAAATGGTGTAAAATAGTCATATGTTTGAGAAATTGAAGTAATAGCATTTTTAAGCTTTTTGAATATCGCGCCACTCGATTCCACTGGCTGTTGACTAGGTGGGACGATTTCGTCCCACATACTCGAGAGAGGTTAAAATGGTGTCATAGGGGCTGTTTCGAAGGGTTCAAAAGGTCAGATCTTTTCAAAACTTCATGTGTGTGATTAGGCAACCCTCATGAACTGTTCTCCCAACAGAAAGTTCTCACACACACACACACACACACACAGCAAGGATGGAGTCACAGTGCGGGGCGTAAATACAGACAGAGCCTGCAACGGCATTACCATAATCTCTAGGCTGTGCCGAGTTCAACGAGATGCCCCGCTTGACCGTAGCTCGCTCAGTCTGAGCGCAGCGATCGTGGAAAAAAAGAAGAGCCAAAATGAAGCCTGGCCCTAAATTTCAGGTGCTTTTGGGTGACAGCGGGAGAACCGTTAGGGTTAGAACCACAATTCGACCTCAGAAACGTTCCTGAGGTCCTCCCAATCTGTACAAGCCTAACCTTGACCATGTGGCATTAACCCTTAACAGTGAAAAGAAGGTGTTTACATCAAGCAGTTTGCAATGACTTTTCTCCCCATAGGAATACATTGCCTGCTCCCCTAAATTCAACCTGAAGCCTATGTGGGTTATGAATGCCTTATGAACCTGTCTTCGATGACAATTCATAAGGCCACAATGAGGTCTACCTGTGTTGATTCTAAGCTTCCTGGAGCAACCGGAAGTGGTTAAATTCACCCTAAAGGTGTTTTGATGTACCAAACCTGCAGTTTGTGAAAATCACTGCATTCAACCCTGTGTAAATCAGTCAATTCTTAGCATAAAGACTTTAAACTCAGGATTCTGTAAAAGCCTACCCCAATGAGGATATGTGATTACTTTTAGCTTCCTGTGCCAACCGGAAGTGCCTTAAATTGGGGTCAAAGGGGCTGTTTCGAAGGGTTAAAAAGTCACATCTTTCCAAAACTTCAAATGTGTGATGAGGCAACCCTCATGAACTGTAAATCAGTCATTTATCCCATCAGATTTCGAAGAAAAACTCACACACACACAAGCAAGGATGGAGTGACACAGTGTGGGACTTAGAGACACACAGAGCCTGCAATAGTTACCTTTATTCAAACTGTCAAAGAACCGTCAGACCTAGAGCTCTGAAACTTTAGAAACCCGTTCTAGAGCTCAAGTCAATAGTGTGTGGTGAGTTATGTGGCTCTAGAAGGTTCTCCGACCGAGAAACAGCCTCGTACATTTGCAATAACTTCAATTCATTTTGACCATTACGAAAATGATGACATTTAGAAAAGTCCCAGAGTCACAAGACTAGGTGCATTGAAACCGCCTCGGCCCATAGAGACGGACCCCAACGTTTCTGTCCGATAGCTCATTCAAGGACCCCGTAGCAACGCCCGGAAAATTTGGATTTTCAGCACCAATTAAGGTTGCTGCTCGGGCTCCAAATCGAGCCGAAACTTGGGTTTCGGGGTCGCCTCAGCTAGGCCTACACATAATGTCAGAACTGGACCCGCAGCTAGAACGTACCTACGTGTTTTATGTTTTTATTATGGTTTAAACAGAAGGCGCTGTGAATTTTGGGCCTGCTCTGAAATATGTGATAGTTGGCTTCTAAACGAGTTTGAAAAAGTGGGTGTGGTGTCAGTTCAGTGTCAGAATGAAATCCAATTGACTGATGGACGGTAACTTGCTGGCTGACTTTTGTCCATTTGCAATATGTTTAAACAGTGATAGACCATCACCAAATTGACATTCTGAAATCAACACCAACGAGCGATGGAGAGGAACCAGAATAACTGCCCGGCCATCCCGAGTTCATCGAGCCAGTCAATTTTGCATTTCTGCAGTATTTTTGAGCATGTCAAATTCGTGATGGTAAATGCCCATTGAAACATATTGCAAATGGACAGCCGTGCGCATGGTGATTGGAATGCGTTACCAGGAGCACATTTTTAAAATGACAAATAGACCATCTAGGTTGATTCATGGCTTAACATAGGGCTATATATCATTTGGGCAGTATAAATGCCATATGTGCATGGTTCACTGACTTTTGGGTTTGGAAACCGACTTCCTATGATCGTACATGGCAAATGGACATAACACCCTGATTTGGCACTTTCAATACTCTCATATTGCATTTGGACATTTCTTATGGCATTTGGCAATGGTTCACTGACTTTTGACTTCCTATAATATCATATTGCAAATGGACAAAACATCCTGATTTGGCACATTCAATACTTTCATATTGCATTTGTACATTTCTTATGGCATTTGGCAATGGTTCACTTACTTTTGACTTCCTATGAAATCATATTGCAAATGGACAAAACATATGCCTTATGCACAATTTAAAAAATGATGACAATAAAATATGACAAAAGTATGTTCATACAGTTCTTATACATGTATAATTGCCCAAAAAAATCTAAAGAATTTCGAAAAACGGTCCAGAAAGCACTTTTTTAAGGGGGTGATAAGTTTTTGAAAGAAAATTTACATTTTCAAAATTGTACTCTTGGGTCTTGACGTGTGTTACATTTGCTGTGTGACACTTGGCATTTGCCATATGGCATTTGCAATCAGTTTTGAATTAAACAACATCCATTTGAGTGGTATTGTACATCGTGTATATGTTTCGTACGGTGCCAATAAGATCCCATTCATTTTTGTCAATTTCAGGGGGGTGTTCCCTTACAGTGAAATGCTTACTTACGAGTCCCTAACCAACAATGCAGTTTAAAAAAAATAATGAAAAAATGAATACGGAAGAATAAGAAATAAAATAACAAGTACTTAAAGAGCAGCAGTAAAATAACAATGGTGAGACTATATACAGAGGGCTACTGGTACTGAGTCAATGTGCGGGGGCACCGGTTAGTTGAGGTAATATGTACATGTGGGTAGAGTTATTAAAGTGACTATGCATAGATGATAACAAGAGAGAGTAGCAGCGGTGTAAAAAAGGGGGGGGGGGGGGCAATGCAAATAGTCTAGGTCGCCATTTGATTAGGTGTTAAGGAGTCTTATGGCTTGGGGGTAGAAGCCTCTTGGACCTAGACTTGGCGCTCCGGTACCGCTTGCCATGAGGTAGCAGAGAGAACAGTCTATGACTAGGGTGGCTGGAGTCTGACAATTTTTAGGGCCTTCCTCTGACACCGACTAGTATAGAGGTCCTGGATGGCAGGGAGCTTGGCCCCAGTGATGTATTGGGCCGTTCGCACTACCCTCTGTAGTGCCTTGCAGTCGGAAGCCGAGCAGTTGCCGTACCAGACAGTGATGCAACCAGTCACAGGATGCTCTCGATGGTACAGCTGTAGACCCTTTTGAGGATCTGAGGACCCATTGCAAATCTTTTCAGTCTCCTGAGGGGGAATAGGTTTTGTCGTGCCCTCTTCACGACTGTCTTGGTGTGTTTGGACCATGTTAGTTTGTTGGTGATGTGGACACCAAGGAACTTGAAGCTCTCAACCTGCTCCACTGCAGCCCTGTCAATGAGAATGGGGGCGTGCTCTGTCCTCTTTTTCCTGTAGTCCACAATCATCTCCTTTGTCTTGATCACGTTGAGGGAGAAGTTGTTGTCCTGGCACCACACAGCCAGGTCTCTGACCTCCTCCCTATAGGCTGTCTCGTCGTTGTCGGTGATCAGGCCTACCACTGTTGTGTCATCGGCAATATTAGATAACAGTGTTGGAGTCGTACCTGGCCGTGCAGTCATGAGTGAACAGTGAGTACAGGAGGGGGCTGAGGGGCCCTGTGTTGAGGATAGCATTCTCACATAGGTGTTCCTTTTGTCCAGGTGGGAAAGGGCAGTGTGGAGTGAAATAGAGATTGCATCATCTGTGGATCTGTTGGAACGGTATGTAAATTGGAGTGGGTCTAGGGTTTCTGGGATAATGGTGTTGATGTGATCCATGACTAGCCTTTCAAAGCACTTCATGGCTACAGGCGTGTGCTACGGGTTGGTAGTCATTTAGGCAGGTTACTTTAGAGTTCTTGGGCACAGGCATTATGGTGGTCTGCTTAAAACATGTTGGTATTACAGACTCGGACAGGGAGAGGTTGAAAATGTCAGTGAAGACACTTGACAGTTGGTCAGAGCAATCTCGCAGTACACGTCCTGGTAATCGGTCTGGCCCTGCGGGCTTGTGAATGTTGACCTATTTAAAGGTCTTACTCACATTGGCTTCGGAGAGCGTGATCACACAGTCTTCCGGTACAGCTGGTGCTCTCATACATGTTTCAGTGTTATTTGCCTCGAAGCGAGCATAGAAGTAGTTTAGCTCGTCTGGTAGGCACGTGTCACTGGGCAGCTCTCGGCTGTGCTTCCCTTTGTCGTCTATAATGGTTTGCAAGCCCTGCCACATCCAACGAGAGCGGGTGTAGTACGATTCGATCTTAGTCCTGTATTGACGCTTTTCCTATTTGATGGCTGTTCGGAGGGCATAGCATGATTTCTTAAAAGCTTCCGGGTTAGAGTCAAGCTCCTTGAAAGCGGCAGCTCTACCCTTTAGCTCAGTGCGGATGTTGCCTGTAATCCATGGCACTGTGGGGACAATGTCATCGATGCACTTATTGATGAAGCCAATGACTGATGTGGTGTACTCCTCAATGCCATTGGAGGAATCCCGGAACTATTCCAGTCTGTGCTAGCAAAACAGTCCTGTAGCTTAGCATCTGCTTCATCTGACCACTTTTTTATTGACCGAGTCACTGGTGCTTCCTGCTTTCATTTTTGATGGAAGCAGGTATCAGGAGGATAGAATTATTGTCAGATTTGCCAAATGGAGGGCGAGGGAGAGCTTTGTATGCGTCTCTGTGTGTGGAGTAAAGGTGGTCCAGAGTTTATTTTATTTTATTTGGTTGCACATTTAACATGCTGATAGAAATTTGGTAAAACTAATTTAAGTTTCCCTGCATTAAAGTCCCCGGCTACTAGGAGTGCCGCCTCTGGGTGAGCATTTTCTTGTTTGCTTATGGTGGAATTCAGCTCATTCAATGCTGTCTTAGTGCCAGCCTCTGACTGTGGTGCCATGTAGACAGCTACGAAAAATACAGATGAAAACTCTCTAGGTAGGTAGTGTGGTCTACAGTTTATCATGAGATACTCAACCTCATGCGAGCAATAGTTCAAGACTTCCTTAGATATTGTGCACCAGCTGTTATTTACAAAAATACATAGTCCGCCGCACCTTGTCTTATCAGACGCCGCTGTTCTATCCTGCCGGTACAGAGTATAACCAGCCAGCTGTATGTTGATAGTGTCGTCATTCAGCTACGACTCCGTGTAGCATAAGATATTAGTTTTGAATGTCCCTTTGGTAGTTTAATCTTGCGCGTAGGCCATCTATTTTATTCTCCAAAGATTGCACGTTTGCTAGCAGAATGGAAGGAAGTGGGGGTTTATTCGATCGCCTACAGTGGCTTGCGAAAGTATTCACCCCCTTGGCATTTTTCCTATTTTGTTGCCTTATAACCTTGAATTAAAATTGATTTTTTGGGGGTTTGTATCATTTTATTTACACAACATCTTCTGGCCACTCTTCCGTAAAGCCCAGCTCTGTGGAGTGTACGGCTTAAAGTGATCCTATGGACAGATACTCCAATCTCCGCTGTGGAGCTTTGCAGCTCCTTCAGGGTTATCTTTGGTCTCTTTGTTGACTCTCTGATTAATGCCCTCCATGCCTGGTCTGTGAGTTTGGTGGGCGGCCTTCTCTTGGCAGGTTTTTGTGGTGCTATATTCCTTCCATTTTTTAATAATGGATTTAATGGTGCTCCGTGGGATGTTCAAAGTTTCAGATATTTTTTTAATAATGGATTTAATGGTGCTCCGTGGGATGTTCAAAGTTTCAGATATTTTTTTTATAACACAACCCTGTTCTGTACTTCTCCACAATTTTGTCCCTGATCTGTTTGGAGAGCTACTTGGTCTTCATGGTGCCGCTTGATTGGTGGTGCCCCTTGCTTAGTGGTGTTGCAGACTCTGGGGCCTTTCAGGACAGGTGTATATATACTGAGATCATGTGACAGATCATGTGACACTTAGATTGCACACAGGTGGACTAATTATGTGACTCTGAAGGTAATTGGTTGCACCAGATCTTATTTAGTGGCTTCATAGCAAAGGGGGTGAATACATATGCATGCACCACTTTTCAGTTTTGAATTTATTGAAAAAGTATTTTATTTTATTTTACTTTACCAATTTGGACTATTTTGTTTATGTCCAGTACATGAAATCCAAATAAAAATAAATTTCAATTACAGGTTGTAATGCAACAAAATAAGAAAAAAGCCAAGGGGATGACTACTTTTGCAAGGCACTGTACGAATTCTCAGAAGGTAGCCCCCTTTTTCTCCGCCTTCTCTTCACACAAATCACAGGGATCTGGGCCTGTTCCCGAGAAAGCAGTATATCGTTCACGTCAGGCACGTCAGACTCGTTAAAGGAAAAAAAGGATTCTGCCAGTCCGTGGTGCGTAATCGCAGTTATTTTTGGTCATAAGAAACGGTAGAGGCAACATTATTTACAAAATAAGCAAAAAAATAAGTTACAAAAAACGCAAATAAACGAACAAACAAACACAATCGGTTGGTAAAACGTCTGCCTTCTTCTCCGGTGTCATTATTACCTCATGTATGTTTTCATGGAAAACAAGGACATTTCTAAGTGACCCCAAACTTTTGAACGGTAGTGTGTGTGTGTGTATGTATGTATGTATGTATGTATGTATGTATGTATGTATGTATGTATGTATGTATGTATGTATGTATATATACACACAATTTTCTAAGAGTATTATTATATTACTGATTGATTAACTGTGACTTTTCAGATCACCCAGCAGTGCTATTTGCAGAGTTAGCTACAGGTAAATGTTGCAATTCTTCAGCCATTCCTGGACCTGTAACCAAAAACAAGCTACATATGGACACTACCAAAACAAATGATCTAATGAGTATCTCTTCGCAGCAGAATCTGCAGAGCTGGGATAGTTGTGTCCCCCATGTACAGAACATAACATTCTACTGTTTGCAAGAATTTTGTATAATAATAAAAAATGTAAAAACTGTACGTTTTGAATCCGGCTTCATTTTGTGTATCAGCTCATAAACCATGTGCCATGGAATCGGTACATTGAAAATCTCTTCCCAAGTGTTTTGCAATCTGTATGGCATAGCTGTACATTTTTTGTTCCTTAAATTAAACTGGTATACTTTTTTATTTATCACAATTTTCTTTAACCAATCTTGGTCTTTAATGCAGGTCCGACAGACAAGTTCCTTACTTTCTCCCCCTTCCACTTAATGCTGCAATTAGTTGGTTGTAATTTTAGATAGAGCAGACATTTACATATATTTTTGTTAGCTGCATGTGTGACAACTCAACCAGTACTATTTATGATATAACTTACAAAGATTATACCGTTTCCCCCCCCACACCCAAAAATAATGTTTTTTAATAAATTAGTGTATTTGAGTTTAACCGTAATATTTGTGCATTACTTTCTGGTGGATTAAACTGATATTGCAACTAACTTTCAACTTTCTTGTTTATCTTTCACTATCTTCTAATACGGCTAAAAGATGCATTATGGGCCTCATGGTTGTGCTGTGGTTGTTTCCTGGTAGTGGTTCTTACCCTGTGGTTCTCTGACCACCTGCCTGGCGCTGTTTGTGAGCACCCCGTCAGTCCACTCCCTCGTGTCCATGTCTATGTGACCCAGCAGCTGCTGGCGGGGCATGGCTTTAGGGTTCACTGTATACTGCTTCACCTAAACACAACATGACAGCATTCAGGACAGGCAGGGACAAAGTCAGTGGTCAGTGGTTTCATCTCAAATGACATTATTTTGTTGTATTTTACCCACTTTTTCTCCACAATTTAGATCTTGTCTCATCACTGCAACTCCCCAACGGGCTCGGGAGGCGAAGTTCCAGTCATGCATCCCCCGAAACATGACCAACCAAACCACACTTCTTAACACCCACCCGCTTAACCCGGAAGCCAGCCGCACCAATGTGTCAGAGGAAACACTGTTCAACTGACGAGCGTCGTCAGCCTGCAGGTGCCCGGCCTGCCACAAGGAGTCGCTAGAGCGCGATGAGCCACGTAAAGCCCAAACCCTCCCTTACCAAACCCTCCCAAACCCTCCCTTAACCCAACTGTGCGCTGCCCTATGGGGCTCCCGATCACAGCCGGTTGTGATACAGTGCCTTAGACCGCTGCGCCACTCTTGAGGCCACTCAAATTACATTCTATTAGTAGTTGGAATGTTACATGAATAAAACATGAATATGATTATGATTAATGATAACTAGGGCGCAGAGCCGTGGGAGTGTAACGCAGACAGAATAACAATAAAAGGATTGTGATTATCATGATTAATCAGGTGTGTACTCACCACCCTGCCTGTCCTGCCCAAGGCGGCACGCAGCATCCTCCACAGAGTAGATTTACCTGCCCCGCTGGGACCTACGATCACCACTCCCATACGCTGTCTCAACTGCTCACACAGCTCCAGAGCTTTCTTCATCTACAGAGAAAAACTACTTTATCCATCCATCCAACCCTCTATCCATCCATCCATCCCTCCAACCTCCATCCCTCCATCCCTCCATCCAACCCTCTATCCCTCCATCCAGCCAACCCTCCATCCATCCATCCATCCCTCCAACCTCCATCCCTCCATCCCTCCATCCAACCCTCTATCCCTCCATCCAGCCAACCCTCCATCCATCCAACCCTACATCCATCTAACCCTCCATCTTTCCAACCCTCCATCTTTCCAACCCTCCATCTTTCCAACCCTCCATCTTTCCAACCCTCTAACCCTCCATCCAACCCTCCCTCCCTCTTTCTTCTATCCTCTTGACTAAACAGCTCATACAACTCCAGACCAGAGCTTTCATTATGTATGTGTGCCCCACAAACACACGGTCACAAACACACACACGGCTACAGTCACCCACCTGGCTGGGTATGAGTTGGAGGTGTGCCTCCTCGTAGACAGCCTGCAGTGCGTGGCTGAGGGTCAGGTCCTCCACGTCAGTAAAACCCACCCCAGGGAACACATCTTGGACCAAGGCATCAAACCTGCTGCTGTCTGCAAATGTCAGCTTGGACATGGTGTTCAACCTCAGTGCCTGCACCACCAGAACACTCTCCTTGACTGGGGAACACCGAGATAGAGAGGGGGAGACACAGAGATAAAGAGGAGGGAGGGGGGCACCGAGAGAGAGGGAGGGGGACAGAGATGGACTTTAATGAAGACAACTTCTCCATCCTGGAGGGGGAAATCAATCCTTTCCAGGCCCAGGAACATGTACTAGTCTGTGGCGACCTAAATGCCAGAACCGGACAAGAACCCGACACCCTCTGCACACATGGAGACAAACACGTACCTGGAGGTGACAGTATTCCCTCCCCCATATGCCCCCCTAGACACAACTACGACAACATAACCAACAAAAACGGTTCACAACTCCTGCAGCTCTGTCCCACGCTGGGTATGTACATAGTCAATGGTAGGCTTCGAAGGGACTCCTATGGTAGGTACACCTATAGCTCATCTCTTGGCAGTAGTACGGTAGAATACTTTATCACTGACCTCAACCCAGAGTCTCTCAGAGCGTTCACAGTCAGCCCACGGACATCCCTATCAGATCACAGCAAAATCACAGTCTACCTGAACAGAGCAATACTCAATCATGAGGCATCAAAGCCAAAGGAACTGAGTAATATTAAGAAATGCTATAGATGGAAGGAATGTAGTGTAGAAACCTACCAAAAAACAATTAGGTAACAACAAATTCAATCCCTTTTAGACAACTTCCTGGACAAAATGTTCCACTGTAATAGTGAAGGTGTAAACCTGGCAGTAGAAAGTCTAAACAGTATATTTGACCTCTCAGCTTCCCTATCAAATAAAAAAAATGAAACAGAAAACCAAGGAAAATGAACAACAATGACAAATGGTTTGATGAAAAGTGCAAAACCAAAGATATAAATTGAGAAACCTATCAAACCAAAAACACAGAGACCCAGAAAACCTGAGTCTACGCCTTCACTATGGTGAATCACTAAAACAATACAGACATACACTACGGATAAAGAAGGAACAGCACGTCAGAAATCAGCTCAATGTAATTGAAGAATCCATAGAATCTAACCACTTCTGGGAACAATGGAACACACTTTACAAACAACACGAAGAATTATCTATCCAAAATTGAGATCTTTTTGGCTCTATAACAAAGAACAAACAGCAAAAACATATACATGATTAAATAGAAATCTTAGAATCAACTATTAAAGACTACCAGAACCCACTGGATTCTCCAACTACATTGAATGAACTACAGGATAAAATACAAACCCTCCAACATAAAAAGGCCTGTGGGGCTGATGGTATCATCAATGAAATTATAAAATATACAGACAACACATTCCATTTGGCTATACTTCAACATCATCCTCAGCTCTGGCATCTTCCCCAATATTACCACTACGGAGAAATATACCAGCTAATTATCAAAATCCAGAAAAGAGTCGTTAAATTCCCCAACCACCTAAAAGGAAGCGATTCCCAAACCTTCCATAACAAAGTCCTCCCCTACAGAGAGATAAACCTGGAGAAGAGTCCCCTAAGCAAGCTGGTTCTGGGGCTCTGTTCACAAACACAAACACACCCCACAGAGCCCCAGGACAGCAACACAATTAGACCCAACCAAATCATGAGAAAACAAAAAAAGATAATTACTTGACACATTGGAAAGAATTAACAAAAAAACTGATAATGCTATTTGGCCCTAAACAGAGAGTACACAGTGGCAGAATACCTGACCACTGTGACTGACTGAAACTTAAGGAAAGCTTTGACTCCGTACAGACTCAGTGAGCATAGCCTTGCCATTGAGAGGCAGCCGTAGGCAGACCTGGCTCTCAAGAGAAGACAGGCCATGTGCACACTGCCCACAAAATGATGGAAACTGAGCTGCACTTCCTAACCTCCTGCCAAATGTATGACCATATTAGAGACGCATATTTCCATCAGATTACACAGATCCACAAAGAATTCGAAAACAAACCCGATTTTGATAAACCCCCATATCTACTGGGTGAAATACCACAGTGTGACATCACTGCAGCAAGATGTGTGACCTGTTGTCACAAGAAAAGGTCAACCAGTGAAGAACAAACACCATTGTAAAAACAACCCATATTTATGCTTATTTATTTTCCCTTTTGTACTTTAACAATTTGTACATTGTTACAACACTGTATATAGACACAATATGACATTTGAAATGTCTTTATTATTTCGGAACGTCTGTGAGTGTAATGTTTACTGTTGATTTTTAATGTTCATTTCACTTTTGTATATTATCTACTTCACTTGCTTTGGCAATGTTAACATATGTTTCCCATGCCAATAAAGCCCCTTGAATTTAATTTAATTGACAGACAGGGAGGGGGAACACAGAGATAGAGGGGGGGGCAGAGAGGGGATATAGGGAAGAGAGGAGTTCATTTGTATAAAAATGTACTTGTTTCTCTGTTATTCTGCTACGCTGTGTTGCTACTAGCTACACATGTGCTAATTACGACCCGTGTCATGATTTAGAGTTCATCAATACTTTTGTTCTCCTCTCTAAAGCTGCTGGCACTAGAGGCTGGTTTTTCACTGGAACATTTGGCCTGACAATAGAGGGAGCAAACAGAGAAAGCCCCAGGGACAAATGTACTGTCTGACAAATAGAGTAAACGAGAGTGAGAGTGGGAGTGAGAATGAGAATGAGAGAGAGAGAGAGAGAGAGAAAGAGAAAGATAAAAGAGAAAGGCGGAGAGGGAGACAGAGCGATCAACCAGGGATCAGAAAGATATGGACAACCAGGCATCAGGGGGAGGCAGGGAAAGGTCAAAGAGAGGGGCAAAGAGAGAGGAAGAGGCAAAGAGGGAAGAGGGGAGAGAGGGATAGGGATGAAAACAACTCAGCTAAGATCAGTATTTGAGAAAAAGGACAAAAGGACAGAGAGAGGAGAGAGAGCCCAAAGGCTGAGACACAGGACCGTTTTTAGGGGTTATTCGGCTATAAATAAAATAAAAGAATAGGGAGTTTTTTGGGGGGTGGGGAGTAAGTGTCAGTTTAGGGGTCTTACTCTTGTTCTTGGCCTCACTCCTCCTCTGCTGCTGCAGCAGTCTGCCACAGCCTCTCAGCACCGTCTTCAGAGCCCTCAGACCCCAGTCATAGTGTTGCTGGGGGGTCAACAGCTCCCTACACAGTACATACAGAAATACATACACACCCAGTCACAAAACATAGCCCTACAAACAGATACAGAGACCTATTAACAGGATAGTGACAGATTTTAGCAATCAAGCCCTTTTTCTAGTCAAATGAACTCATGGATACCATCTGTATGTCTCTGCATGCGGTTTGAAGAAAGTTGACTGCACACAGAGACATAAAAATATTATCCAGGAGTTTAGCTGTCTCTGGTGTCATGACTGTCCTGATCAGGTCAGGTTACAGGAGACCACAACCCTACAGATTATCTCTCACCCCCAACAGAGGAGGAGAGATCTAGGGGTCTGAAGATGTGGGGGTTTTATGACCCCTCACGCCCATGATAAATCTTAGGCCACAGACAAAATTCCTTTGTCCTCTCACTATGGAGAACCAGCCTCAGAACATTAAACACGCAATAAAGGGACTTTGGAACAATGGTTTCCGTCAGCCACAATGGTGGTCATGACGGTACATGGAATATGAAAAAGTATGTAATTTTTGTTTTGTTATTAAAGGTTAATAGATGATGTTATTACGAAAACATTGTAACTTTCAGAGTTTTCCCAGTATATGCCTGATGTTTATACATTGTACGTTGTGTGGAAAATGTCCAAATCAAAGAGAATGTTTTGGTAAAGATGAAATGTGAAGTTAGTTGTCTAAAATTGGATTTGAGTCAAATCTAGACCTTGCCTCTTAACGTGGTACGCCCAGAGAATTGCCCTAAAGGCGGTTACGCCCACTTCTGACTCGAGGGTATAAGACATGGGAGTTAAGAATGAACAGATAGACTAAGTGACCCAACCTGCAGCCGAGGTCTAAAAGGTCAACGAACCCTAAAACGCAACACAAGGAAGAAGACAAAGAAATATTTTTCTACCCATGCTATGGATGAGTAGCCGTGTCTAAGCGGGTGAACTCGAGCCGGAACACCTGTCCTACACTCCCCATCGAATCGTGGTATCTACGCTGATTCATTCCTACGCTGTGAGCTCTGAGCTACAGAGCTGTCTGTCCTCAGAAGACCCCTATCAGAGCAAGGGCGAGGAATCAGACCATTAAGCCAAAAGTACACTGACATCGTGAGGACAACCAGAGAGTTGCGCCGGAGAAGTGCGTCATTGAGAAGCCTAAACGAGCCACGCGGAGCTTCCCATCTGAGACCTCCAACATGTAATTACATCATTATATTCTGACCCATAAGAGCGGCAGTTCGGGGCAAGGCTAGGGTTAAAATAAGCATAGCTGACGAATGCACCCAAATGTATATTTCTCTCGTGTACTTTCTCTCTCTCTTTTAAATCCCCATTTCGGGTAACACGCGCCATAGTGTGTTGGCCCGTTATACTAAGTTCTAATCAATAGCCTAGACTGTGTTTTGTGTATGTGTATCTTTTATCATCATTTTAGCTTTCTAGTAAATAAATAATCAACTAAGATTGGTGTGGTACGAACTCATTGGTGGGACCCGGGTCCGTGCAGATTCCCGGATTATGCGACATTCAGAATGAGACTGTAGAGGAAATTGATTAATTAGTGACTGTTGTAAAATCGATATTCTGATATTCTTTGAGTTAATTTGGGAAATAGAAACTCAATAAAACAAATTTTCCCATGGTGCCCCAGGTTAATGAGTTAATAATTGCTTGATTCATTTAATAACGCAATTAGAAACCTACCTATCTTTCCGATTTGGTCCTGCCGTACATACCTACACGTACGCTACGGTCACAAGACGCAGGCCTCCTAATTGTCCCTAGAATTTCTAAGCAAACGGCTGGAGGCAGGGCTTTCTCCTATAGAGCTCCATTTTTATGGAATGGTCTGCCTACCCATGTGAGAGACGCAGACTCAGTCTCAACCTTTAAGTCTTTACTGAAGACTTATCTCTTCAGTAGGTCCTATGATTAAGTATAGTCTGGCCCAGGGGTGTGAAGGTGAACGGAAAGGCTGGAGCAACGAACCGCCCTTGCTGTCTCTGCCTTGCCGATTCCCCTCTCTCCACTGGGATTCTCTGCCTCTAACCCTATTACAGGGGCTGAGTCACTGGCTTACTGGTGTTCTTCCATGCCGTCCATGGGAGGGGTGCGTCACTTGAGTGGGTTGAGTCACTGACGTGGTCTTCCTGTCTGGGTTGGCGCCCCCCCCTTGGGTTGTGCCTTGGCGGAGATCTTTGTGGGCTATACTCGGCCTTGTCTTAGGACGGTAAGTTGGTGGTTGGAGACATCCCTCTAGTGGTGTGGGGGCTGTGCTTTGGCAAAGTGGGTGGGGTTATATCCTGCCTGTTTGGCCCTGTCCGGGGGTATCATCGGATGGGGCCACAGTGTCTCCTGATCCCTCCTGTCTCAGCCTCCAGTATTTATGCTGCAGTAGTTTATATGTCGGGGGGCTAGGGTCAGTCTGTTACATCTGGAGTATTTCTCTTGTCTTATCCGGTGTCCTGTGTGAATTTAAATATGCTCTCTCTAATTCTCTCTTTCTTTCTTTCCCTCAGGACTACCTGGCATGATGACTCCTTGCTGTCCCCAGTCCACCTGGCCGTGCTGCTGCTCCAGTTTCAACTGTTCTGCCTGCGGCTATGGAACCCTGACCTGTCCACCGGACGTGCTTGTTGCACCCTCGACAACTACTATGATTATTATTATTTGACCACGCTGGTCATTTATGAACATTTTAACATCTTGACCATGTTCTGTTATAATATCCACCCGGCACAGCCAGAAGAGGACTGGCAACCCCTCATAGCCTGGTTCCTCTCTAGGTTTCTTCCTAGGTTTTGGCCTTTCTAGGGAGTTTTTCCTAGGGAGTTTTTCCTAGCCACCGTGCTTCTTTCACATGCATTGCTTGCTGTTTGGGGTTTTAGGCTGGGTTTCTGTACAGCACTTTGAGATATCAGCTGATGTACGAAGGGCTATATAAATAAATTTGATTTGATTTGATTTAATCATTTGTTGAGCAACAGTCGTCACATTAACTAATACAACGTCACGACACTGGGGAAGTGGAAAAGGGGATTAGTTGCCAAAAAGTTGCACTATCACTTTGGAATAGACACAAAGACACACCTGGCGAGGTTGAAGATGGCGACCAGCTTGCGTCCCAGTATCTCTCCGTCTTTGAAGCCCTCTGAGTAGAGGATGACCTCAGCGATGAGCTCGTTGTCTGGTCGGGACATGGCCACGGGCCTGAACAGCTGCTTCAGGTTGTCAGGCAGCTTCTGTCTCCCTCCATAACCCTTCCCAGCTGGATTCAACGTTATAAACACCCCCGAGTTAGGGTCCAACTCCACCTGACAGACAGACACAGAGACAGAGAGAAAAGGCAGCAAGAGTTTAAAATACCAGTGTGCAATATACCATACAAGTATCTGTGTGCAAGAATGCCTAAGTGACTGTGTGACTGTGTGTGGTCACCTCCTTGCCCAGCAGCTCACAGCTGGTCCTGTGGTTCTTCAGTGAGTTCTGGATGGCCTGTATCTGCATGGACACTGCAGACAGCACAGCCTCCTCCAGGCGGTTGAACTCATCAAAGCAGCCCCACGCTCCACACTTCACCAGGCCCACAAAGATACGCCCCATAGACTTCACATCTATACCCTGCAACACACCATTCATTCATTCATTTACTTGATTTATCCATCTATCCTTTATTCATTTACTTTATTTATTCATCATTTATTTATTTAATCCATCCTTTCTTGAAATTAGCTAATTTCTTTTCCAAAAAATACAATTCACTTTGTTACATTTCTGAGTTTTACTAATGTGTCTGTTCGTGCATGCGTATGTGTGCATTCGTCACATGTGTGACTGCGTGTGTGTTTACCTCATCACAGTTGAAGACCAGTACTTGTCTTCCGAACAGGCCCCCCAGGGCTTTGACTGACTCAGTCTTGCCGGTGCCGGCAGGACCGTAGGGGTTTCCCCCCAAACCCATCATCATGGCCTGGGTCAGGGTCAGATAACACTTATCAGTCAGGGGGGTGTGGACCAGCTTAGACGCATTACCCTGGGAGACATAGAGAGAGGAGGGGATGGAGAGAGTGACAGGGAAAGAGAGAGAGAGAGAGAGGGGATGACAGTGTGTGAGGCAGACTCTGCAGAGAGACTGCAGAACACACAGTGTAGCAGGGCTAATGGAGTCATTCAGAGGTGTCCTCATCTCTGGGTGAACGTCTCCCTCTAACGGTGCAGTGCTGTAGTTTAACTGTTGCCTTGTACTGAAGTGTGTAGAATCTCATTTAGACGTGTACAGGTGTGTGTAGATGAGGTGGTCAGAAGTAAAGTACCAGTCAAAAGTTTGGACACACCTACTCATTCAAGGGTTTTTCTTTATTTTTACTATATTCTACATTTGAGATTCTTTAACCTGTCAAGGTATAGGGGGCAGTATTTTTGATTTCGGATGAAAAGCGTGCCCAGAGTAAACGGCCTAATACTCGGGCCCAGAGTCAAATATTTGCATAGTATTAGTAGATTTGGATAGAAAACACTCTGAAGTTTCTAAAACTGTTTGAATGATGTCTGTGAGTATAACATAACTCATATAGCAGGCAAAAACCTGAGAAAAATCCAACCCGGAAGTGTGGAAATCTGAGAATTGTAGTTCTTCTTTTGAATCCCTATCGAAACTACAGTGTCTGTGGGGTCACGTTGCACTTCCTAAGGCTTCCCTTGGCTGTCAACAGCCTTTACAAACTTGTTTCCTCCTTCTCCTGTTACTGGGCAGAGAATAGGAGCTCAGTCAATGAGTGGACTGCCTATGGACAAAGGACTTGGTGATGCGCGAGCCCGACAGCGCGCCCCTCCTTTTTCTTCTTGAATGAATACGTTATTGTCCGCTTGGAATATTATCTACGTTTTATCTTAAAAATACCCTAAGGATTGATTGTAAACAACGTTTGACATGTTTCTACGAACGGTAATGGAACTATTTGACTTTTCGTCTCTGGTACTGCGCTCGCGCGTTATGCCTTTGGATAGTGATCTGAACGCACAAACAAAACGGAGGTATTTGGACATAAATATGGAGTATTTCAAACAAAACGAACATTTCTTGTGGAAGTAGGAGTCCTCGGAGTGCATTCTGACGAAGATCAGCAAAGGTAAGAGAATATTTGTAATACTAATTCAGAGTTTTGTTGATGCCAGAACTTGGCGGGTAGCTGTATAGCTTGCTTCGATGGCTGAGCTATGTACTCAGAATATTGAACAATGTGCTTTCTCATAAAGTTATTTTGAAATCTGAGAAAGCGGTTGCGTCAAGGAGTAGTGTATCTATAATTCTTTCAATAACTGTTGTAAATTTTATCAACGTTTATGATGAGTATTTTTGTAAATTGATGTGCACCTCCCCGGGAGTTTTGGTGGGAATACATTTTCTGAACATCACGCGCCAATGTAAAATGCTGTATTTGGATATAAATATGAACTTTATCGAGCAAAACATACATGTATTGTATAACATGAAGTCCTATGAGTGCCATCTGATGAAGATCATCAAAAGGTTAGTGAATATTTTAGCTGCACTTTTGGTTTTTGTGATGCATGTCCTTGCTTGGAAAATGGCTGTGTGGATTTTGTTATGAAATTTATGTCCTAACATAATCTAATTTTATGCTTTCGCCGTAAAGCCTTTTTGAAATCGGACAATGTGGTTAGATTAACGAGAGTCTTATCTTTAAAATGGTGTGAAATAGTTGATTGTTTGAGAAAATGAAATGAGATTTTTGCCGCTTTGTATTTCATGCCATGCTATTTCACTGGCTGTTGAATAGTGTGGGACGGTCACGTCCCACCTAGCCCAGAGAAGTGAAAGTAGCCACCTTTTGCCTTGATGACAGGCTTTGCAAACGCTTGGCATTCTCTCAACCAGCTTCACCTGGAATGCTTTTCCAACAGTCTTGTTGGAGTTCCCACATTTGCTGAGCACTTGTTGCCTGCTTTTCCTTCACTCTGCGGTCCAACTCATCCCAAACCATCTGAATTGAGTTGAGGTTGGGTGATTGTGGAGGCCAGGTCACCCATCTGTAAATAGCCCATCCAACCACCTACCTACCTCATCCCCATATATTTTTGTTTTTCTGCTCTTTTGCACACCAGTATTTCTACTTGCACATCCTCATCTGCACATATATCACTCCAGTGTAAATTGCTAAACTGTACTTACTTCGGCACTATTGGCCTATTTATTGCCTTACCTCCTTACTTCATTTGCACACACTGTATACAGATTTTTCTATTGTGTTATTAACTGTACAAATGTTTATCCCATGTGTAACTCTGTGTTGTTTTGTCACACTGCTTTGCTTTATCTTGGCCAGGTCGCAGTTGTAAATGAGAACTTGTTCTCAACTGGCCTACCTGGTTAAATAAAAAAGAATTGTAAAAAAATCTGATGCAGCACACCATCACTCTCCTTCTTGGTCAAATAGCCCTTGCACAGCCTGGAGGTGTGTTGGGTCATTGTCCTGTTGAAAAACAAATGATAATCCCACTAAGCGCAAACCAGATGGGATTGTGTATCGGTGCAGAATTCTGTGGTAACCATGCTGGTTAAGTGTGCCTTGAATTCTAAATAAATCACCGACAGTGTCACCAGCAAAGCACCCCCACATCATCACATCTCCTCCTCCATGCTTCACGGTGGGAACCACACATGCAGAGGTCATCCGTTCACCTGCTCTACGTCTTACAAAGACACAGAGGTTGGAACCTAAAATCTGAAATTTGCACTCATCAGACCAAAAGGACAGATTTCCACTGGTCTAATGTCCATTGCTCGTGTTTCTTGGCCCAAGCAAGTCTCTTCTTCTTATTGGTGTCCTTTAGTAGTGGTTTCTTTGCAGCAATTAGACCATGAAGGCCTGATTCACACAGTCTCCTCTGAACAGTTGATGTTGAGATGTGTCTGTTACTTGAACTCTGAAGCATTAGCATTTATCCTCTGCAGCAGAGGTAACTCTGGGTCTTCCTTTCCTGTGGTGGTCCTCATGACAGCCAGCATCATCATAGCGCTCAATCATTTTTGTGACTGTACTTGAAGAAACTTTCAAAGTTCTTGAAATGTTCCATATTGACGGACCTTCATGTCGTAAAGCAGTGCTTCTCAATTATTTTCTGTTAGGCCCCCCCCCCTAGGAAGAAGTAAACATTTCGCGCCCCCCCAACTCTCCGCCGCGACTGTAAAATGTAATTTGTCTATAAAATTGTTATAAGTACACTTCTGCATAACATTGTATCCTTATTAACATTAAAGAAAAGAAAAAAGAAAGAAATATAGATCAACTTACAACAAAGAATAACTTTATTAACATAGTTTTTTAGTCTGTAACAGAAAAGACTTAGTGCATCAATTTGCCTGAAATGTAAAAAAAAATTCTAAACTTATTTAAACTGTAAACATTTTTTGACCATTTGATACTGAAAATTTAAATTAAATATAATCAATAAATAATAATAAATTCAAATTGATCAGCAACATTAACTCAGGAGCACAATATGTGAAACACTGACCTATAAAACAAAAATGAATAAAACAATTTGTGCTGATTTTTTTAAATCAAAATGAGGAAGTCAGGATTAAATGGCTACAATGAGCACGTTTTGCAGAGCACAGCTTTTCGAAGCGGAGTTTGAAGCATGATACTGCAACTCTCAGCTCCTGCTCAATGTTTAGCTGAGACCTGTACTTGGTCTTCAGTGCAGCAACAGCAGAGAAGCCAGTCTCACAAAGATAAGATGTTGCAAAAGGAAGAAGAATGCCCATGGCCCTCTGCCCTAAGAGTGGATACTGCCTCTCTACACTCAGCCAGAATTCACTCAGTGTCTGTGATGTGAACCTCAGTCTTAATGCGGAGTCAGACGTCATATCAATGAACTGGTCCTCCTCTGTAGAGCTGAAACCAGTTGGAACTGGTGCATTGAAAGGATCTCTCACCCAGTCACATTGGGAACTGTTTTCAGTGAAGTACTTTTTAAAGAATCCGACCTGTGATGAAATATGCTCCTTAATATATGGAATCACTGAGGTGGCATCATAGTCAGTAGTGTCAACAAATTCATGCAGGTTCTCGAATGAATCAGTATTTCCTTCATCAAGTCGCCTGCCCCACATTGCAAGCTTTCGAGTGAAAGAGCTGGACTTGTCTGTGACCTGAGAGAGGTGTTTATCTTTCCCTTGAAGCTGTAGATTTAGTTCATTTAGCTTTCCAAATATGTCACTCAGGTAGGCCAGTTTTGCCAGGAAGTTCTCATCACAAAAATGTTCTGCGAGGTCATACTTGTGCTCCTGCTCCAAAAACATTCTTATCTGCTCTCTGAGCTCAAAAACTCGGGACAAGACTTTTCCTCGTGACAGCCACCTTGCTTCACTGTGAAACAGCACAGCCTGATGTTCAGCTCCCATCTCCTCACAGATAGCAGAGAAGACTCTTGTTTTTAGTGGTCTGGTCTTTATAAAATTGACTACACCTACAATGTCAGTCATAACCTCACTTAATTCAGAGGAAAGGTGCCTTGATGCCAGTGCTTCTCTGTGTATAACAGTGTGTCCACTCAGCATTAGGTGAGGCCTTCTTGATGAGTGCCCGAAGTCCTTTTCTCATCCCTGCAAACACCAATGCAGTTCTCCCACTTTAGCCCATTCTCAGTCAGGAAGCAGTTCAGCATTTTGAATAGCTCTTCAGCTGTGGCTCTGTCTCTGACATATTTACAAAAAAGTAGATCCTCACACAGGGAGTTTGTCATGTCAAAACGTACATAAGCGATAAACAAACAGTCTTTGTTGCTGTCAGTTGCTTCATCGAACTGTAAGGCAAAACGTTTGTCTTTGAGTTTATCTACCAGCTGTTCTTTAAGATCGTTAGCAATGTCATTTATACGTCTGGTGACAGTGTCATTGGACAGAGGGAGAGTTTTTATTTTTGCAGCACTTGCGTCATCCAGCATGACAGAGACCGTGTCTAATGCTGCAGGCAGTATCAGCTCCTCTGCTATGGAGTGGGGTTTTTTGCACTGAGCAATTTGGTACGCCACCTTATATGATGCTAACAGTGCTCGCTGGTTTACTGAAGTAGCATTCACAAAGCGGGACGATTGTTGCAATATTCGGCACGTTTTCGCTGAAAAACTCAAGCGGCGTATCAGCGTGATTGGGGTGTAATGTCTTTAAGTGACGCATACATTTATTTGGCTTCATGCTGTCCGCTGCCAACATTTTTAGACAATAAACATACCGGTCTTTCCTCGTCTCCCACAGTAGTCACAGTGAAGCCAAGCGCTACATACGCTTTGTCATATTTCCTCGTCTTAGCTTTCGGGAGACTTACGTTTGTCTCATTATCTCCGTCTCTCTCTGCCTTTCTTTTCATCCCTGTTAAATATTTTTCCATGGTGTCTCTTAAGGGTTTGTTATCTGCACTTCATATCTCCTGCTCTGTGCTGTGTGCTCTTGTTCGGTGCAAAAGAACCCTACTCCCTGCGGCAAAAAAAAGCATGTTCCCCGGGGTCACAAGCGCCCCCCCCCCTCGGCATCGCTCCGAGCCCCCCCAGGGGGGCGCGCCCCACTATTTGAGAAGGACTGTCTTAAAGTAATGATGGACTGTTGTTTCTCTTTGCTTATTTGAGCTGTTCTTGCCATAATATCAACTTGGTCTTTTACCAAATAGGGCTATCTTCTGTATCCCACCTACCTTGTCACAAAACAACTAATTGGCTAAAACGCATTAAGAAGGAAAGAAATTCCACAAATCAACTTTTAACAAGGCACACCTGTTAATTGAAATGCATTCCAGGTGACTACCTCATGAAGCTGGTTGAGAGAATGCCAAAAGTGTGCAAAGCTGTCATCAAGGCAAAGGGTGGCTACATTGAACAATCTCAAATATAAAATATATTTTCATTTGTTTTAACACTTTTTTTGGTTACTACATGATTCTATATGTGTTATTTCATAGTTTTGAGTCTTCACTATTATTCTACAATATAGACAATAGTAAAAACGAAAAATAACAAAAACCTTGAATGACTAGATGTGTCCAAACGGTTGACTGGTACTGTATATCTGTGGAGGTTTTTGTACCTGGTACTCGTATGTGTAGCTGAAGTGAGCGTCAACCATCTGTATGGCGCAGCATTTGTCGTTGTTGAGGTAGAAACGGAGCTGTTTCCTCCAGGCCCAGGAGTCGGGGCTGCTCACCCCCGCCTCACACAGCTGCTTCACTACACTGATGTTATGGATGATGTCCAGGATCAGAGCCTTCAGCTTCAGCTGCAACACACTTGACTCTATGGGGGAGAAGAATACTATCAGCACAGACCCTGTCTCTCAAAATGGCTCACTATTACCACTATAGTGCACAGATTCTGATCAGAGCTATGTAGGCCGAGAGTCTTTCATGCTCAGGCCATGTGGTTGTTGATAATGCTAACGATATTGATAAGATGCTTTTAGATCTGGCCCTAGTCATGTCTCCCCCAGGACTGTATCTAATGCTTAGGCATTAGTGATGTGAGCGGAGCTTTGTGGCCTCTCAGTCAGAGAGCTTCTCCTCCCCAGCCGGTCCCCACATCACCGGGGCTCTCCCTCAGTCAGAGAGCTTCTCCTCCCCAGCCGGTCCCCACATCACCGGGGCTCTCCCTCAGTCAGAGAGCTTCTCCTCCCCAGCCGGTCCCCACATCACCGGGGCTCTCCCTCAGTCAGAGAGCTTCTCCTCCCCAGCCGGTCCCCACATCACCGGGGCTCTCCCTCAGTCAGAGAGCTTCTCCTCCCCAGCCGGTCCCCACATCACCGGGGCTCTCCCTCAGTCAGAGAGCTTCTCCTCCCCAGCCGGTCCCCACATCACCGGGGCTCTCCCTCAGTCAGAGAGCTTCTCCTCCCCAGCCGGTCCCCACATCACCGGGGCTCTCCCTCAGTCAGAGAGCTTCTCCTCCCCAGCCGGTCCCCACATCACCGGGGCTCTCCCTCAGTCAGAGAGCTTCTCCTCCCCAGCCGGTCCCCACATCACCGGGGCTCTCCCTAGCTATTCATTAGGGGCCGGCCATAAGATTAGACTGATAGTTATTACTGCAGCCTCTTAGCAAGCCTCTTTAGCCTGGGGAGCTGGGGAGAGACACACATGTACTGGTCATCTGACCTCTTTAGCCTGGGGAGCTGGGGAGAGACACACACATGTACTGGTCATCTGACCTCTTTAGCCTGGGGAGCTGGGGAGAGACACACACATGTACTGGTCATCTGACCTCTTTAGCCTGGGGAGCTGGGGAGAGACACACACATGTACTGGTCATCTGACCTCTTTAGCCTGGGGAGCTGGGGAGAGACACACACATGTACTGGTCATCTGACCTCTTTAGCCTGGGGAGCTGGGGAGAGACACACACATGTACTGGTCATCTGACCTCTTTAGCCTGGGGAGCTGGGGAGAGACACACACATGTACTGGTCATCTGACCTCTTTAGCCTGGGGAGCTGGGGAGAGACACACACATGTACTGGTCATCTGACCTCTTTAGCCTGGGGAGCTGGGGAGAGACACACACATGTACTGGTCATCTGACCTCTTTAGCCTGGGGAGCTGGGGAGAGACACACACATGTACTGGTCATCTGACCTCTTTAGCCTGGGGAGCTGGGGAGAGACACACACATGTACTGGTCATCTGACCTCTTTAGCCTGGGGAGCTGGGGAGAGACACACACATGTACTGGTCATCTGACCTCTTTAGCCTGGGGAGCTGGGGAGAGACACACACATGTACTGGTCATCTGACCTCTTTAGCCTGGGGAGCTGGGGAGAGACACACACATGTACTGGTCATCTGACCTCTTTAGCCTGGGGAGCTGGGGAGAGACACACACATGTACTGGTCATCTGACCTCTTTAGCCTGGGGAGCTGGGGAGAGACACACACATGTACTGGTCATCTGACCTCTTTAGCCTGGGGAGCTGGGGAGAGACACACACATGTACTGGTCATCTGACCTCTTTAGCCTGGGGAGCTGGGGAGAGACACACACATGTACTGGTCATCTGACCTCTTTAGCCTGGGGAGCTGGGGAGAGACACACACACGTACTGGATAACCTTTATTTAACTAGGCAGGTCAGTTAAGAACACAGTCTTATTTACAATGACGGCCTAGGAACAGTGGGTTAACTGCCTTGTTCAGGGGCAGAACGACAGGTTCTTGTCAGCTCGGGGATTCGATCTAGCAACCTTTCAGTTACTGGCCCAACGCTCTAACCACTAGGCTACCTGCCACTCCCAAATGAGCCACTAACAACAAGCAACCACACAGAGACCTGTGTTTCCCGTCTCCTCAGAGCTGGTGCCTTCGCTGGTGTAGTGCTCCAGCTTAGCGGTGAGCTCCACCTCCAGCTGCTGCAAACTGCTGTTTCTCAGACCACTCTCCACCTCCTCAGTGAACTGGATCTGCTCTGCCAAGCACAGGACCTATAACCAGACACAACAAGAGTCACACAGGAGTCGCACAGGAGTCGCACAGGAGTCGCACAGGAGTCGCACAGGAGTCAATCACGAGTCAATCACGAGTCAATCACGAGTCAATCACGAGTCAATCACGAGTCGATTAGGAGTAAGACAGAAATGACACAGGCTCCACACCAGACGATACAAGAATCAGACAGATATTATACAGGAGCCAATCAGGGGTCGATTAGATGTCAGACAGGAGTTACAAAGGATTTACACCAGGAAACACAGGAGTCAAACAGGAGTCAATCAGGAGTCGATTAGGAGTAAGACAGAAATGACACAGGCTCCACACCAGAAGATACAAGAATCATACAGATATTATACAGGAGCCAATCAGGGGTCGATTAGATGTCAGACAGGAGTTACACAGGATTTACACCAGGAGACACAGGAGTCAGACAGGAGTCGATTAGGAGTCAGACAGGAGTCGATTAGGAGTCAGACAAGAGTTACACAGGATCTACATCAGGAGACACAGGAGTCAGACTGGAGTCAGACAGGAGTCAATCAGGAGTCAGACAGGAGTCAGACTGTAGTCAGACTGGAGTCAGACAGGAGTCAGACTGGAGTTACACCAGAGTTATACTGGAGTCTAACAAGAGTCAGACTGAACTCATACATTAGTCAATCTGGACAGGAGTCAGACAGGAGTCAGACTGGAGTCAGACTGGAGTCAGACCGGAGTCAGACTGGAGTCAGACCGGACTCATACATTAGTCAATCTGGACAGGAGTCAGACATGATTCAGACAAGAGTTATACTGGAGTCAGACAGGAGTCAGACATTAGTTATACTGGCGATATACAGGACATACAAGAGTCAGACAAGAGTTATATTGGAGTTATATTGGAGTCAACCAGGAGTTACACCAGAGTTATACTGGAGTCAGGCAGGAGTCATACAGGAGTTATACTGGAGTCAGATATGAGTTGTACTGGAGTCATACAGGAGATATACTGGAGTTATACTGGAGTCATACATGAGTCAATCAGGAGTCAGACAGGATTCAGACAAGAGTTATACTCGAGTCAGTCAGGAGTTATACTGGAGTCAGACAGGAGTCAGACAGGAGTCAGACCGGACTCATACATGAGTCAATCAGGAGTCAGACAGGAGTTATACTGGAGTCCGAAAGGAGTTACACCATTTATTCTGGAGTCAGACAGGAGTCAGACAGGAGTCATACGGGAGTCAGACAGGAGTCAGACAGGAGTTATACGGGAGTCAGACAGGAGTTATACGGGAGTCAGAAAGGACTTACACCAGTTATTCTGGAGTCAGACAGGAGTTATACTGGAGTTATACTGGAGTCAGACAGGAGTTATACGGGAGTTATACTGGAGTCAGACAGGAGTTATACGGGAGTTATACGGGAGTTATACTGGAGTTATACTGGAGTCAGACAGGAGTTATACTGGAGTTATACTGGAGTCAGACAGGAGTTATACGGGAGTTATACTGGAGTTATACGGGAGTCAGACAGGAGATATACTGGAGTTATACTGGAGTCAGACAGGAGATATACGGGAGTTATACTGGAGTTATACGGGAGTCAGATATGAGTTGTACTGGAGTCATACAGGAGATATACTGGAGTTATACTGGAGTCATACATGAGTCAATCAGGAGTCAGACAGGATTCAGACAAGAGTTATACTCGAGTCAGTCAGGAGTTATACTGGAGTCAGACAGGAGTCAGACAGGAGTCAGACCGGACTCATACATGAGTCAATCAGGAGTCAGACAGGAGTTATACTGGAGTCCGAAAGGAGTTACACCATTTATTCTGGAGTCAGACAGGAGTCAGACAGGAGTCATAGGGAGTCAGACAGGAGTCAGACAGGAGTTATACTGGAGTCCGAAAGGAGTTACACCATTTATTCTGGAGTCAGACAGGAGTCAGACAGGAGTCATACGGGAGTCAGACAGGAGTCAGACAGGAGTCAGACAGGAGTTATACGGGAGTCAGACAGGAGTTATACGGGAGTCAGAAAGGACTTACACCAGTTATTCTGGAGTCAGACAGGAGTCAGACAGGAGTTATACGGGAGTCAGACAGGAGTTATACTGGAGTCAGAAAGGACTTACACCAGTTATTCTGGAGTCAGACAGGAGTCAGACTGGAGTTATACTGGAGTTATACTGGAGTCAGACAGGAGTTATACGGGAGTTATACTGGAGTTATACGGGAGTCAGACAGGAGATATACTGGAGTTATACTGGAGTCAGACAGGAGATATACGGGAGTTATACTGGAGTTATACGGGAGTCAGACAGGAGATATACGGGAGTTATACTGGAGTTATACTGGAGTCAGACAGGAGATATACGGGAGTTATACGGGAGTTATACGGGAGTCAGACAGGAGATATACGGGAGTTATACTGGAGTTATACGGGAGTCAGACAGGAGTTATACGGGAGTTATACGGGAGTTATACGGGAGTCAGACAGGAGTTATACGGGAGTTATACGGGAGTTATACGGGAGTCAGACAGGAGATATACTGGAGTTATACGGGAGTTATACGGGAGTCAGACAGGAGATATACGGGAGTTATACTGGAGTTATACGGGAGTCAGACAGGAGTTATACGGGAGTTATACGGGAGTTATACGGGAGTCAGACAGGAGTTATACGGGAGTTATACGGGAGTTATACGGGAGTCAGACAGGAGATATACGGGAGTTATACGGGAGTTATACGGGAGTCAGACAGGAGATATACGGGAGTTATACTGGAGTTATACGGGAGTCAGACAGGAGTTATACGGGAGTTATACGGGAGTTATACGGGAGTCAGACAGGAGTTATACGGGAGTTATACGGGAGTTATACGGGAGTCAGACAGGAGATATACTGGAGTTATACGGGAGTTATACTGGAGTCAGACAGGAGATATACTGGAGTTATACGGGAGTTATACTGGAGTTATACGGGAGTCAGACAGGAGATATACTGGAGTTATACGGGAGTTATACTGGAGTCAGACAGGAGATATACTGGAGTTATACGGGAGTTATACTGGAGTCAGACAGGAGATATACTGGAGTTATACGGGAGTTATACTGGAGTCAGACAGGAGATATACTGGAGTTATACGGGAGTTATACGGGAGTCAGACAGGAGATATACGGGAGTTATACGGGAGTTATACTGCAGTCAGACAGGAGATATACGGGAGTTATACTGGAGTCAGACAGGAGATATACGGGAGTCAGACAGGAGTCAGACAAGAGATATACGGGAGTTATACTGGAGTCAGACAGGAGATATACGGGAGTCAGACAGGAGTCAGACAGGAGATATACGGGAGTCAGACAGGAGTCAGACAAGAGATATACGGGAGTCAGACAGGAGATATACGGGAGTCAGACAGGAGATATACGGGAGTCAGACAGGAGTCAGACAGGAGTTATACTGGAGTCAGATATGAGTCTGTACTGGAGTCATACAGGAGCATATACTGGAGTTATACTGGAGTCAGACAGGAGATATACTGGAGTCAGACAGGAGTCAGACAGGAGTCAGACAGGAGTTACACCAGAGTTATACTGGAGTCAAACAAGAGTCAGACCGGACTCATACATTAGTCAATCTGGACAGGAGTCAGACAGGAGTCATACAGGAGTCATACATTAGTCAGTCTGGACAGGAGTCAGACAGGAGTCATACAGGAGTCATACATTAGTCAGTCTGGACAGGAGTCAGACAGGAGTCATACAGGAGTCATACAGGAGTCATACATTAGTCAGTCTGGACAGGAGTCAGACAGGAGTCATACAGGAGTCATACATTAGTCAATCTGGACAGGAGTCAGACAGGAGTCATACAGGAGTCATACATTAGTCAGTCTGGACAGGAGTCAGACAGGAGTTAGACAGGAGTCATATAGGAAAAACACAATAGGAGAAGAGTTGGACAGCATCAATGAGTAATGAATCCTACCTGAGAGGGGTAGCGGGACGGGTCCACCTGTCCTTTCCTCCCCGCTGACACACACTCATACAGCAGCTGTTTCAGAGTCTCCTTCATCTCAGCAGACAGCTCACCCAGCCACACCTGGAACACATACATTATTAAGGAGTTATATAACCCTCTACCCCCTGCCCTTTGACCCCTCCAATCCCCTACCTCTACGCTGTTGGAGATACGTATGAGGTTCCTGAGAGCCACCACCTCTCCCTCTAGAGAACGCATGGCCACAATGTGCTGGCAGTCCCCGTCAAAGTCCACACTGTCGATGCCTACAGAGAACACAGTCATATCCACTGTCATTACAGACATCAGTTTCACCAGGGGACAGCTTCTTTAGTTGTTACTGTATTGACGTTGGGATTAGGGTGTGAGCTTGTGTGGGTGTGTGTGTGTAGGTGTGTACCAGCAAACAGCTTCTTGAGGTGTGACTGTATCACAGTGGGGTTGGTGGCCTGGCCCAGAATCTCCAGCAGGTCATCATCTCCAATGAAGTAGAACCGCGGGAAGGCAGAACGCTTCTCCTACAAGAGGACAGACACTTCAACACAGTGTACAAAAACATTAAGAACACCTGCTTTTTCCATGACAGACTGACCAGGTGAATCCAGGTGAATCCAGATGAAAGCTATGACCCCTTATTAATGTTACTTGTTAAATCCTCTTCAATCAGTGTAGATGTTGGGAGGTGACAGGTTAAAGAAGGATTTTTAAGCCTTGAGACAATTGAGACATGGATTGTGTATGTGTGTCATTCAGAGGGTGAATGGGCAAAATATTTAAGTGCCTTTGAACAGGGTATGGTAGTAGGTTCCAGGCACACCGGTTTGTGTCAAGAACTGCAACGCTGCTGGGTTTTTCACTCTCAACAGTTTCCCGTATGTATGAAGAATGGTCCACCACCCAAAGGACATCCAGCCAACATGACACAACTGTGGGAAGCATTGGAGTCAACATGGACCAGCATCCCTGTGGAACACATTCAACACCTTGTAGAGTCCATGCCCAACGAATTGAGTCTGTTCTGAGGGTAAAGGGGGGTGCAACTCAATATTAGGAAAGTGTTCTTAATGTTTTGTACTCAGTGCATGTTTGATTTTTCTATGTTTAGTGAGGATGTATACATCCATCTTTGGACTAGTACTGACTGACGAATCAAATGAAGTACAGATGTACTGATCTCTGGTTGGTGGTTGATCGTTCAGTACCTCTAGGAACTCGTTGAGCGATTTCTGGCAGCGCTGAAGCTGGTCTAAGATGGTGATGAGGGAGTTTCTGATGCCAGCCCGAGAGCTCAGAGATGTCACCCTGTTGTCTCTCTGGACATCAGCCAAAATGGACCTGACAAATACACACAGCTTAGAAACACACACAGCACAACATGGACAATGGACCAGAAAAAAAACAGAGCCACACACACAGACAGGCGTACCTAAAGTCCTCGTCGACCCGTTTGAAACGGGCTTGTTCCCTGGGCAGAGCCCCCCGTCCGAAGATGGGCTCCAGGTAGACCCAGCGCCTCTGGATGGCATTCAGACTGACCAGGTACTCATCTAGATCAGACAGACGCACCTCCCACAGACTGACCTGGACACACACACACACACACACACACACACACACACACACACACACACACACACACACACACACACACACACACACACACACACACACACACACACACACACACACACACACACACACACACACACACACACACACACACACACACACACACACACACACACACACACACACACAGTAACACTAGGTAAAGCAGCTACTTTTAAAGATGCAGTGCTTTCCGTTGTGAGTAACTGTAAAGACTCACCTTGTCCTGGAAGCCGCGGTAGTATGGAGAGTCCTTCAGAGACTGCAGCAGGCAGCGGTTATCACCAACCTGGATGGGACGAGATGAGGTCAGTGTGTCCGGTAGTCAGTGTGTCCGGTAGTGTGTGTGTGTCCGGTAGTGTGTGTGTGTCCGGTAGTGTGTGTGTGTCCGGTAGTGTGTGTGTGTCCGGTAGTGTGTGTGTGTCCGGTAGTGTGTGTGAGTGTGTGTCCGGTAGTGTGAGTGTGTGTCCGGTAGTGTGAGTGTGTGTCCGGTAGTGTGAGTGTGTGTCTGGTAGTGTGTGTGTGTGTGTCCGGTAGTGTGAGTGTGTGTCTGGTAGTGTGTGTGTGTGTGTCTGGTAGTGTGTGTGTGTCGGTAGTCAGTGTGTCTGGTAGTGTGTGTGTGTCCGGTAGTGTGAGTGTCCGGTAGTGTGTGTGTGTCCGGTAGTGTGTCCGGTAGTGTGTGTGTGTCAGGTAGTGTGTGTGTGTGTGTCCGGTAGTGTGAGTGTGTCCGGTAATGTGTCCGGTAGTGTGAGTGTGTCCGGTAGTGTGAGTGTGTCCGGTAGTGTGTCCGGTTGTGTGAGTGTGTCCGGTAGTGTGAGTGTGTCCGGTAGTGTGAGTGTGTCCGGTAGTGTGTCCGGTAGTGTGAGTGTGTCCGGTAGTGTGTGTGCGTCCAGTAGTGTGAGTGTGTCCGGTAGTGTGTCCGGTAGAGGTCGACCGATCAATCGGAAAGGCCGATTAATTAAGGCCGATTTCACGTTTTCATAACAATCGGTAATCGGTATTTTTGGCCACCGATTTGCCGATTATTATTATTATTTTTTACACCTTTATTTAACTAGGCAAGTCATATTAAGAATTTACAATGACGGCCTAGAAACGGGGGTTAACTGCCTTGTTCAGGGGGGATTCGTTTTTACAACCTTCGGTTACCAGTCCAACGCTCTAACCACCTGCCTTACATTGCACTCCACAAGGATTAACAGGCTGACTACCTGTTACGCGAGGGCAGCAAGAAGCAAAGGTAAGTTGCTAGCTAGCATTAGACTTATAAAAAACTATCAATCTTAACATAATCACTAGTTAACTACACATGGTTGATGATATTACTAGTTTATCTAACGTGTCCTGCGTTGCATATGATCGATGCGGTGCCTAATTTTCATTGAATCACAGCCAACTTCGACAAACGGGTGTTGATTTAACAAGCGCATTTGCGAAAAAAGTACTGTCGTTGCACCAATGTACCTAACCATAAACATCAATACCTAACAGGAATATTTAGACTTAGTCACCCGTTAGATAAAATACGGAACGGTTCCATATGTCACTGAAAGAAAAAAAAGTTTTGTTTTCGAGATGATAGTTTCCGGATTCGACCATATTAATGACCCAAGGCTCGTATTTCTGTGTGTTTATTATATTATAATTAAGTCTATGATTTGATAGAGCAGTCTGACTGAGCGGTGGTAGGCAGCAGCACGCTCGTAAGCATTCATTCAAACAGCCCTTCGCTGTGCTTCAAGCATTACGCTGTTTATGACTTCAACCTGGGTGGGTATAATTTGTGGAACGTTCCAACAGGAATCTATTCCAAAAACTCCGTAAATAACAAGGTTTCCAAAAAACAACGCATACAAAGTTGTATAGCGGCAGAATAAGATACCGGTTAGGGAGTGGTCTATTTCATTGCGTTTTTCACTCATCACATTTATTCCGAAAAATGTCTGTCCTCACATGTCTGTTTGCCTATGGACAAACATTAAGAATAAGCTACGTGGTGAGTTGATGCCTATTCGGCAGCTAGTTAGCTAGGTTTGTATGCGTTGCTACTTTGTATGCGTTGTTGGTTGGCAACCTTTTACTTTACGTTTTTTGGAACAGATTCCTGTTGGAACGTTCCACAAATTATACCCACCCCTTCAAGCCTGTCAACTCCCAAGATTAGGCTGGTGTAACCGATGTGAAATGGCTAGCTAGTTAGCGGGTTGCACGCTAATAGCGTTTCAAACGTCACTCGCTCTGAGACTTGGGAGTGGTTGTTTCCCTTCCTCTGCATGGGTAACGCTGCTTCGAGGGTGGCTGTTGTCGATGTGTTCCTGGTTTGAGCCCAGGTAGGAGCGAGGAGAGGGACGGAAGCTATACTGTTACACTGGCAATACTAAAGTGCCTGTAAGAACATCCAATTAGTACTATATCTCTTGACACAATGATGAAAATAATCATGGCCTCCAAACCCTCAAGCTGCATACTGGACCCTATTCCAACTAAACTACTGAAAGAGCTGCTTCCTGTGCTTGGCCCTCCTATGTTGAACATAATAAACGGCTCTCTATCCACCGGATGTGTACCAAGCTCACTAAAAGTGGCAGTAATAAAGCCTCTCTTGAAAAAGCCGAATCTTGACCCAGAAATTATAAAAAACTATCGGCCTATATCGAATCTTCCATTCCTCTGAAACATTTTAGAAAAAGCTGTTGCACAGCAACTCACTGCCTTCCTGAAGACAAACAATGTATACAAAACGCTTCAGTCTGGTTTTAGACCCCATCATAGCACTGAGACTGCACTTGTGAAGGTGGTAAATGACCTTTTAATGACGTCAGACCGAGGCTCTGCATCTGTTCTCGTGCTCCTAGATCTTAGTGCCACTTTTGATACCATCGATCACCACATTCTTTTGGAGAGATTGGAAACCCAAATTGGTCTACATGGACAAGTTCTGGCCTGGTTTAGATCTTATCTGTCGGAAAGATATCAGTTTGTCTCTGTGAATGGTTTGTCCTCTGACAAATCAATTGTACATTTCGGTGTTCCTCAAGGTTCCGTTTTAGGACCACTATTGTTTTCACTATATATTTTACCTCTTGGGGATGTCATTCGAAAACATAATGTTAAATTTCACTGCTATGCGGACGACACACAGCTGTACATTTCAATGAAACATGGTGAAGCCCCAAAATTGCCCAAGCTAGAAGCCTGTGTTTCAGACATAAAGAAATGGATGGCTGCAAACTTTCTACTTTTAAACTCTGACAAAACAGAGATGCTTGTTCTAGGTCCCAAGAAACAAAGAGATCTTCTGTTGAATCTGACAATTAATCTGGATGGTTGTACAGTCGTCTCAAATAAAACTGTGAAGGACCTCGGCGTTACTCTGGACCCTGATCTCTCTTTTGAAGAACATATCAAGACTGTTTCAAGGACAGCTTTTTTCCATCTACGTAACATTGCAAAAATCAGAAACGTTCTGTCCAAAAATGACGCAGAAAAATTAATCTATGCTTTTGTTACTTCTAGGCTGGACTACTGCAATGCTCTACTTTCCGGCTACCCGGATAAAGCACTAAATAAAACTTCAGTTAGTGCTAAATACGGCTGCTAGAATCCTGACTAGAACCAAAAAATGTGATCATATTACTCCAGTGCTAGCCTCCCTACACTGGCTTCCTGTTAAGGCAAGGGCTGATTTCAAGGTTTTACTGCTAACCTACAAAGCATTACATGGGCTTGCTCCTACCTATCTTTACGATTTGGTCCTGCCGTACATACCTACACGTACGCTACGGTCACAAGACGCAGGCCTCCTAATTGTCCCTAGAATTTCTAAGCAAACGGCTGGAGGTAGGGCTTTCTCCTATAGAGCTCCATTTTTATGGAATGGTCTGCCTACCCATGTGAGAGACGCAGACTCAGTCTCAACCTTTAAGTCTTTACTGAAGACTTATCTCTTCAGTAGGTCCTATGATTAAGTATAGTCTGGCCCAGGAGAGTGAAGGTGAACGGAAAGGCTGGAGCAACGAACCGCCCTTGCTGTCTCTGCCTTGCCGGTTCCCCTCTCTCCACTGGGATTCTCTGCCTCTAACCCTTTTACAGGGGCTGAGTCACTGGCGTACTGGTGTTCTTCCATGCCGTCCATGGGAGGTGTGCGTCACTTGAGTGGGCTGAGTCACTGACGTGGTCTTCCTGTCTGGGTTGGCGCCCCCCCTTGGGTTGTGCCGTGGCGGAGATCTTTGTGGGCTATACTCGGCCTTGTCTTAGGACGGTAAGTTGGTGGTTGGAGACATCCCTCTAGTGGTGTGGGGGCTGTGTTTTGGCAAAGTGGGTGGGGTTATATCCTGCCTGTTTGGCCCTGTCCGGGGGTTTCATCGGATGGGGCCACAGTGTCTCCTGATCCCTCCTGTCTCAGCCTCCAGTATTTATGCTGCAGTAGTTTATGTGTCAGGGGGCTAGGGTCAGTCTGTTACATCTGGAGTATTTCTCTTGTCTTATCCGGTGTCCTGTGTGAATTGAAATATGCTCTCTCTAATTCTCTCTTTCTCTCTTTCTTTCTCTCGGAGGACCTGAGCCCTAGGACCATTGCCCAGTCCACCTGGCCGTGCTGCTGCTCCAGTTTCAACTGTTCTGCCTGCGGCTATGGAACCCTGACCTGTTCACCGGACGTGCTTGTTGCACCCTCGACAACTACTATGATTATTATTATTAGACCATGCTGGTCATTTATGAACATTTTAACATCTTGACCATGTTCTGTTATAATATCCACCCTGCACAGCCAGAAGAGGACTGGCCACCCCTCATAGCCTGGTTCCTCTCTAGGTTTCTTCCTAGGTTTTTGGCCTTTCTAGGGAGTTTTTCCTAGGGAGTTTTTCCTAGCCACCGTGCTTCTTTCACCTGCATTGCTTGCTGTTTGGGGTTTTAGGCTGGGTTTCTGTACAGCACTTTGAGATATCTACCGGTAGTGTGAGTGTGTCCGGTAGTGTGAGTGTGTCCGGTAGTGTGAGTGTGTCCGGTAGTGTGAGTGTGTCCGGTAGTGTGAGTGTGTCCGGTAGTGTGAGTGTGTCCGGTAGTGTGTCTGGTAGTCAGTGTGTTCGGTAGTCAGTGTGTCTGGTAGTCAGTGTGTCTGGTAGTCAGTGTCTTCGGTAGTCAGTGTGTCTGGTAGTCAGTGTGTTCGGTAGTCAGTGTGTCTGGTAGTCAGTGTGTCTGGTAGTCAGTGTGTCTGGTAGTCAGTGTGTCTGGTAGTCAGTGTGTCTGGTAGTCAGTGTGTCCGGTAGTGTGAGTGTGTCCGGTAGTGTGTCTGGTAGTCAGTGTGTCTGGTAGTCAGTGTGTCCGGTAGTCAGTGGTCTGGTAGTCAGTGTGTCTGGTAGTCAGTGTGTCCGGTAGTCAGTGTGTCTGGTAGTGTGTCTGGTAGTCAGTGTGTCTGGTAGTCAGTGTGTCTGGTAGTCAGTGTGTCTGGTAGTCAGTGTGTTCGGTAGTCAGTGTGTTCGGTAGTCAGTGTGTCTGGTAGTCAGTGTGTCTGGTAGTCAGTGTGTTCGGTAGTCAGTGTGTTCGGTAGTCAGTGTGTTCGGTAGTCAGTGTGTCTGGTAGTCAGTGTGTCTGGTAGTCAGTGTGTCTGGTAGTCAGTGTGTCTGGTAGTCAGTGTGTCTGGTAGTCAGTGTGTCCGGTAGTCAGTGTGTCTGGTAGTGTGAGTGTGTCTGGTAGTGTGAGTGTGTCCGGTAGTGTGTCTGGTAGTCAGTGTGTCTGGTAGTCAGTGTATCTGGTAGTCAGTGTGTCTGGTAGTCAGTGTGTCCGGTAGTCAGTGTGTCTGGTAGTCAGTGTGTCTGGTAGTCAGTGTGTCCGGTAGTGTGAGTGTGTCCGGTAGTGTGTCTGGTAGTCAGTGTGTCCGGTAGTCAGTGTGTCCGGTAGTCAGTGTGTCTGGTAGTCAGTGTGTCCGGTAGTCAGTGTGTCCGGTAGTCAGTGTGTCCGGTAGTCAGTGTGTCCGGTAGTCAGTGTGTCTGGTAGTCAGTGTGTCCGGTAGTCAGTGTGTCTGGTAGTCAGTGTGTCCGGTAGTGTCGGTATTGTACCTTACCTGGTTGACCATGTCCTTCCAGTCCTTGATGAGTGTGAGTGTGAGTCCGGTGCTGTCTGTGTACTCAGTGAGGGTGAAGGCAGCTCCAGTCCCCCACAGGTCCAGCTCCCTGAGAGCCTCTCTGATGGTCACCTCCGCCTGGGCTCTGCTGTTCAGGTCCTTGAGCTCCAGGGCTCGGTCAGTGATGCTGTCAGACACACTGAGGAGATCCCAGAAGGTCAGTCTCTCCAGGGTGGTGCCTTTAGGAAGACCCAACAGTCTGAACAGATCCAACCAGTGGTCCTGGGATAGGTGCTCCCCTCGCACGTACTTTAACACTGGAACCAGACTCTACAAACACACACAGAACACACCTTAACACCAGAACCAGACTCTACAAACACACACAGAACACACCTTAACACCAGAACCAGACTCTATAAACACACCTTAACACCAGAACCAGACTCTACAAACACACCTTAACACCAGAACCAGACTCTACACACACACAGAACACACCTTAACACCAGAACCAGACTCTACAAACACACCTTAACACCAGAACCAGACTCTACACACACAGAACACACCTTAACACCAGAACCAGACTCTACACACACAGAACACACCTTAACACCAGAACCAGACTCTACAAACACATACAGAACACACCTTAACACCAGAACCAGACTCTACACACACATACAGAACACACCTTAACACCAGAACCAGACTCTACACACACAGAACACACCTTAACACCAGAACCAGACTCTACAACACACACAGAACACACCTTAACACCAGAACCAGACTCTACACACACAGAACACACCTTAACACCAGAACCAGACTCTACAACACACACACAGAACACACCTTAACACCAGAACCAGACTCTACAAACACACACAGAACACACCTTAACACCAGAACCAGACTCTACAAACACACACAGAACACACCTTAACACCAGAACCAGACTCTACACACCTTAACACCAGAACCAGACTCTACACACCTTAACACCAGAACCAGACTCTACAAACACACACAGAACACACCTTAACACCAGAACCAGACTCTACACACACACACAGAACACACCTTAACACCAGAACCAGACTCTACACACACAGAACACACCTTAACACCAGAACCAGACTCTACACACACACACAGAACACACCTTAACACCAGAACCAGACTCTACAAACACACACAGAACACACCTTAACACCAGAACCAGACTCTACAAACACACACACAGAACACACCTTAACACCAGAACCAGACTCTACAAACACAGAACACACCTTAACACCAGAACCAGACTCTACACACACACACAGAACACACCTTAACACCAGAACCAGACTCTACAAACACACACAGAACACACCTTAACACCAGAACCAGACTCTACACACACAGAACACACCTTAACACCAGAACCAGACTCTACAAACACACACAGAACACACCTTAACACCAGAACCAGACTCTACACACACAGAACACACCTTAACACCAGAACCAGACTCTACAACACACACAGAACACACCTTAACACCAGAACCAGACTCTACACACACAGAACACACCTTAACACCAGAACCAGACTCTACACAACACACCTTAACACCAGAACCAGACTCTACAAACACACACAGAACACACCTTAACACCAGAACCAGACTCTACAAACACACACAGAACACACCTTAACACCAGAACCAGACTCTACACACACAGAACACACCTTAACACCAGAACCAGACTCTACACACCTTAACACCAGAACCAGACTCTACACCAGACACACCTTAACACCAGAACCAGACTCTACACACACACAGAACACACCTTAACACCAGAACCAGACTCTACACACACAGAACACACCTTAACACCAGAACCAGACTCTACACACACACACAGAACACACCTTAACACCAGAACCAGACTCTACACACACACAGAACACACCTTAACACCAGAACCAGACTCTACAAACACACACAGAACACACCTTAACACCAGAACCAGACTCTACACACACAGAACACACCTTAACACCAGAACCAGACTCTACACACACAGAACACACCTTAACACCAGAACCAGACTCTACACACACAGAACACACCTTAACACCAGAACCAGACTCTACACACACACAGAACACACCTTAACACCAGAACCAGACTCTACAAACACACCTTAACACCAGAACCAGACTCTACACACACAGAACACACCTTAACACCAGAACCAGACTCTACAAACACACCTTAACACCAGAACCAGACTCTACAAACACACACAGAACACACCTTAACACCAGAACCAGACTCTACACACACACAGAACACACCTTAACACCAGAACCAGACTCTACAACACACACAGAACACACCTTAACACCAGAACCAGACTCTACAAACACACACAGAACACACCTTAACACCAGAACCAGACTCTACACACACACAGAACACACCTTAACACCAGAACCAGACTCTACACACACACAGAACACACCTTAACACCAGAACCAGACTCTACACACACTACAGAACACACCTTAACACCAGAACCAGACTCTACCAACACACCTTAACACCAGAACCAGACTCTACACAACACATACAGAACACACCTTAACACCAGAACCAGACTCTACACACACAGAACACACCTTAACACCAGAACCAGACTCTACAAACACACCTTAACACCAGAACCAGACTCTACAAACACACACAGAACACACCTTAACACCAGAACCAGACTCTACACACACACAGAACACACCTTAACACCAGAACCAGACTCTACAAACACACACAGAACACACCTTAACACCAGAACCAGACTCTACAAACACACACACAGAACACACCTTAACACCAGAACCAGACTCTCACACAACACACCTTAACACCAGAACCAGACTCTACACACACAGAACACACCTTAACACCAGAACCAGACTCTACAAACACATCACAGAACACACCTTAACACCAGAACCAGACTCTACACACACAGAACACACCTTAACACCAGAACCAGACTCTACACACACAGAACACACCTTAACACCAGAACCAGACTCTACACACCTTAACACCAGAACCAGACTCTACAAACACACACAGAACACACCTTAACACCAGAACCAGACTCTACACACACACACAGAACACACCTTAACACCAGAACCAGACTCTACACACACACAGAACACACCTTAACACCAGAACCAGACTCTACACACACACAGAACACACCTTAACACCAGAACCAGACTCTACACAACACAGAACACACCTTAACACCAGAACCAGACTCTACAAACACACCTTAACACCAGAACCAGACTCTACACACACACAGAACACACCTTAACACCAGAACCAGACTCTACAAACACACCTTAACACCAGAACCAGACTCTACACCACACAGAACACACCTTAACACCAGAACCAGACTCTACAAACACATACAGAACACACCTTAACACCAGAACCAGACTCTACAACACACACAGAACACACCTTAACACCAGAACCAGACTCTACCACACCTTAACACCAGAACCAGACTCTACAAACACAGAACACACCTTAACACCAGAACCAGACTCTACAACACACAGAACACACCTTAACACCAGAACCAGACTCTACAAACACACCTTAACACCAGAACCAGACTCTACAACACACAGAACACACCTTAACACCAGAACCAGACTCTACACACACACAGAACACACCTTAACACCAGAACCAGACTCTACAAACACACACAGAACACACCTTAACACCAGAACCAGACTCTACACACACAGAACACACCTTAACACCAGAACCAGACTCTACACACACACAGAACACACCTTAACACCAGAACCAGACTCTACAAACACACCTTAACACCAGAACCAGACTCTACAACACACACAGAACACACCTTAACACCAGAACCAGACTCTACACACACACAGAACACACCTTAACACCAGAACCAGACTCTACACACCCGAACACCCAACACCAGAACACACCTTAACACCAGAACCAGACTCTACAAACACACCTTAACACCAGAACCAGACTCTACAAACACAGAACACACCTTAACACCAGAACCAGACTCTACAAACACACACAGAACACACCTTAACACCAGAACCAGACTCTACACACACACAGAACACACCTTAACACCAGAACCAGACTCTACACACACAGAACACACCTTAACACCAGAACCAGACTCTACAAACACACACAGAACACACCTTAACACCAGAACCAGACTCTACACACACACAGAACACACCTTAACACCAGAACCAGACTCTACAAACACACCTTAACACCAGAACCAGACTCTACACACACAGAACACACCTTAACACCAGAACCAGACTCTACACACACACAGAACACACCTTAACACCAGAACCAGACTCTACAAACACACACACAGAACACACCTTAACACCAGAACCAGACTCTATAAACACACACACAGAACACACCTTAACACCAGAACCAGACTCTACACACACAGAACACACCTTAACACCAGAACCAGACTCTACACACACACAGAACACACCTTAACACCAGAACCAGACTCTACAAACACACACACAGAACACACCTTAACACCAGAACCAGACTCTACAAACACAGAACACACCTTAACACCAGAACCAGACTCTACACACCTTAACACCAGAACCAGACTCTACAAACACACCTTAACACCAGAACCAGACTCTACAAACACACACACAGAACACACCTTAACACCAGAACCAGACTCTATAAACACACACACAGAACACACCTTAACACCAGAACCAGACTCTACACACACAGAACACACCTTAACACCAGAACCAGACTCTACAAACACACACACAGAACACACCTTAACACCAGAACCAGACTCTACAAACACACCTTAACACCAGAACCAGACTCTACACACACAGAACACACCTTAACACCAGAACCAGACTCTACACACACATACAGAACACACCTTAACACCAGAACCAGACTCTACACACCTTAACACCAGAACCAGACTCTACAAACACACACAGAACACACCTTAACACCAGAACCAGACTCTACAACACACAGAACACACCTTAACACCAGAACCAGACTCTACACACACAGAACACACCTTAACACCAGAACCAGACTCTACAAACACACACAGAACACACCTTAACACCAGAACCAGACTCTACACACCTTAACACCAGAACCAGACTCTACACACACAGAACACACCTTAACACCAGAACCAGACTCTACACACACACCTTAACACCAGAACCAGACTCTACACACACATCAGAACACACCTTAACACCAGAACCAGACTCTACACACACAGAACACACCTTAACACCAGAACCAGACTCTACACACACACAGAACACACCTTAACACCAGAACCAGACTCTACAAACACACACAGAACACACCTTAACACCAGAACCAGACTCTACACACACAGAACACACCTTAACACCAGAACCAGACTCTACACACACACAGAACACACCTTAACACCAGAACCAGACTCTACAAACACAGAACACACCTTAACACCAGAACCAGACTCTATAAACACACACAGAACACACCTTAACACCAGAACCAGACTCTACACACACAGAACACACCTTAACACCAGAACCAGACTCTACACACACACAGAACACACCTTAACACCAGAACCAGACTCTATAAACACACACAGAACACACCTTAACACCAGAACCAGACTCTACACACACAGAACACACCTTAACACCAGAACCAGACTCTAAAACACACACAGAACACACCTTAACACCAGAACCAGACTCTACACACACACAGAACACACCTTAACACCAGAACCAGACTCTACACACACACACAGAACACACCTTAACACCAGAACCAGACTCTACAACACACACAGAACACACCTTAACACCAGAACCAGACTCTATAAACACACCTTAACACCAGAACCAGACTCTACACACACACAGAACACACCTTAACACCAGAACCAGACTCTACACACACACAGAACACACCTTAACACCAGAACCAGACTCTACAAACACAGAACACTCTCTCTCCCCCACCTTGTATTTGTCAACTTCTCTCTGTATTTTGACAGACATGCTGGTGTGCTGCTCAAGCTTCCTCAGTCTGTCCTGCCATGCAAACAGGAACTCCTCAAACACGTAGGTCTTACTCCTGCAAAACACACACACACACACTGTTTATTCAACCTCTCAGCCAGCGAAGACAAATGACAATATCAAATCTTACCCCAAATGTTCCCTGACACCTATCTGATGTCAGACTCCTAACCTGAATGTGATCCAGTCCTCCTTGGCCTTCTCCTGGAAGCCCTCCTGCCAGTCCTCATACAGAGACCACATCTGTCCGTGCTCCTCCATGTCTCTGATGGTCTCCTCCGCCAGGGAGAAGTTAGGAGCCTCCAGCTCAAAGTGACGACAGTCCTCACTGAGAAGAGACACTCATTAGGACACAGAAAACTGAAGGATTGAAAGTACAGTTGACTTGCTGTGCATGTGTGTGTATAACCTACAGCAGGCATGTGTGTGTGTGTGTGTGTGTGTGTATAACCTACAGCAGGCGAGTGCGTGTGTGTGTGTGTATAACCTACAGCAGGCGAGTGTGTGTGTGTGTGTATAACCTACAGCAGGCGAGTGTGTGTGTGTGTATAACCTACAGCAGGCGAGTGTGTGTGTGTGTGTGTATAACCTACAGCAGGCGAGTGCGTGTGTGTGTATAACCTACAGCAGGCGAGTGCGTGTGTGTGTATAACCTACAGCAGGCGAGTGCGTGTGTGTGTATAACCTACAGCAGGCGTGTGTGTGTGTGTGTGTGTGTGTGTGTGTGTGTGTGTGTGTGTGTATAACCTACAGCAGGCGAGTGTGCGTGTGTGTGTGTGTGTGTGTATAACCTACAGCAGGCTGTGTGTGTGCTGTGTGTGTGTGTATAACCTACAGCAGGCGTGTGTGTGTGTGTGTGTGTGTGTGTGTGTGTGTGTGTGTGTGTGTGTGTGTGTATAACCTACAGCAGGGGTGTGTGTGTGTATAACCTACAGCAGGTGTGTGTGTGTGTGTGTGTGTGTGTGTGTGTGTGTGTGTGTGTGTGTGTGTGTGTGTGTGTATAACCTACAGCAGGCGTGTGCGTGTGTGTGTGTGTGTGTGTGTGTGAACCTACAGCAGGCGTGTGTGTGTGTATAACCTACAGCAGGCTGTGTGTGTGTGTGTGTGTGTGTGTGTGTGTGTGTGTGTGAGTGTGTGTGTGTGTGTATAACCTACAGCAGGTGTGTGTGTGTGTGTGTGTGTATAACCTACAGCAGGTGTGTGTGTGTGTGTGTGTGTGTGTGTGTGTGTGTGTGTGTGTGTGTGTGTGTGTGTGTATAACCTACAGCAGGTGTGTGTGTGTGTGTGTATAACCTACAGCAGGTGTGTGTGTGTGTGTGTGTGTGTGTGTGTGTGTGTGTGTGTGTGTGTGTGTGTGTGTGTGTGTGTATAACCTACAGCAGGCTGTGTGTGTGTGTGTGTGTGTGTGTGTGTGTGTATAACCTACAGCAGGCATGTGTGTGTGTGTGTGTGTGTGTGTATAACCTACAGCAGGCGAGTGTGTGTGTGTGTGTGTATAACCTACAGCAGGCGTGTGCGTGTGTGTGTATAACCTACAGCAGGCGAGTGCGTGTGTGTGTATAACCTACAGCAGGCGTGTGCGTGTGTGTGTGTATAACCTACAGCAGGCGTGTGCGTGTGTGTGTATAACCTACAGCAGGCGTGTGTGTGTGTGTGTGTATAACCTACAGCAGGCGTGTGTGTGTGTGTGTGTGTGTGTGTGTGTGTGTGTGTGTGTGTGTGTGTGTGTGTATAACCTACAGCAGGCGAGTGGCGTGTGTGTGTGTGTGTGTGTATAACCTACAGCAGGCGTGTGCGTGTGTGTGTATAACCTACAGCAGGCGTGTGTGTGTGTATAACCTACAGCAGGCGTGTGTGTGTGTGTGTGTGT